>NC_056746.1:1250824246-1250901746 GCF_019279795.1 Protopterus annectens
GATATATTCTGGTTCAGTTTCTAATAAAGGGGTAGCAAGGGAACCAGAATCAGATGACCAGATGTATGTGATGTAATTGTGTAATCCAGCACTGAAATGTTTTAATACTAGGGACAAAAGTCTCAGGGCAGTATGTTTTTGAAACCTGACGAAGGAAGACCAATAACCCACTTCATCTTGCTTTGCTTTAGAAAGTAACCAGGGAATAGTAATTTTTTAGATCAGTCAGGAAAATATAGTGAGATCTGTGTTATTTTTAATATGTCCTGTGATTGAAACTCTGGTGTTTATTGTACATATATATTTAGTATTTTGTGTTCTTTAACTATTTATTATTAACTATATTTAAACGTTTCATTGTGGCTAGTGTTTCAGAGAATATTTTAACCTCTGAGAGTACTTATATTTATTTGGTGACACTGTGGCCACTCCTGAAATCCTTGCTGCATTGATCAAACACTACCATTTGTATAAGTATTCATTTTACTCAGTATAACTGGGTACCCTTGTAAGAGCCTTGGAGTAGCTGGCTTTGGAGTGTTCTGCTGGTGGTGGAACTACATTATAGTCTGGCCATAACTGGTAAATCTATGCTAGCCTTTCCCAGGTGTGTGTATGCATGTGAAAATCAGATCTCAAAGAATGTATGTATCAACTACTTAGAGCAGGGACACAGAGCACTGGTTTCACAGAGAGGGCAGTGGAGGACTTGGCTTGGAGCACTCAGCTGAGGACTCAGCTCTACAGCTGTGTCAGTGGGTAGTCTTACTGGGAGCCTGGAGAGAGAGAGAAAATCAGCCCCTGGACTGACTGGGTTCCCCGTGTGCTTTTAAGGGAAATTGTGCTTGGTGCAGAGATCTGCATCTGAAAATACTGTATGTATCTATTTCTACTCCAAGTGAACGTTCCTCACCAGTCAGTGTAAGGACTGAGGCTCCTTGATTAATGGCCCAGAGGAGAGATGTCACACACTCAGTCATTCTCTTCAAACAACTGTGATTTATACAAATGAGTTTTCAGCCAATTGTTATCAGTCAATTGTGTTTCTGCAAAATGAGATTCAGTCAAAAGAACTACTATATATATATATATATATATATATATATATATATATATATATATATATATATCACACAACATAGAGAAATCTGGTTGCTTAAAGTTATGTTACAGAAAATGAAAGTAAAGATGTATAAGAAGTCACCATAACAGTAGATGTCCTATTGATCATTGTTGCAGTAGTAGTGCTCCTGACACATAGATTGTTACTGCTGACATCCAGCTGAGGTACCAAAATTTTACCTTCCCTAGGTCATACATTGGATGAATGACCTCAGCTCGAATGTGTAGAAGTATAAAGATGGATGTATGAGCATGGTTCCTCAGACTATCTCAAAGCCAATGCCCCGAAGACTACTGAGAGAGGAGACTGGTCAGCTATGAGGGATGTACAACAAACTGTTTGAAAACTCCCATATATCTAAGTATTAGAGCCAAAGCTAGGGCAGTGGGTGAGGCAACTGAACATGGAAGTAGGAGAAGAGAAGTGTGGACAGCTGGTGGGATGGAATAACAAAAGTGATCAGTAGGGCATCTACTTTTATGCTAAGTTCTTACACAGTTGTACTATGTCCAGACTGAAATCACTGTTGCAGTATTCCTGACATATGGTGACTCACAGAGCTGAAGGAAGAAGGAAGGGTGGTCTGCTACTGAAAAGAAGAACTGTCCAGCAGTCTGGACAGAACTGACCTAGGAAAGGCTGTCCTGGACCTGATTAAAGCATCAGTTCTGTAGTGTTTGGTAAAAGTGTGTACAAAGGACCAAGTAGTTGCTTCCAAGATGGAAATGGAGTCTGTTCCTTCATGAAATACTCCTGAGGAAGCAACTGCATCAGTGGAATGTGCTTTAGGGCAACAGGGTAAGGTGTTATTGTGCTGTGAGTATCAGAAAGTAATAGCCTTTCAAATCTAGGCCGCAATAGTTTGTTTTGAGACTGACTGTCCCAGCTTTGGGGTCATAAAGGATATAGACAGCTGGTCGGTCTTTCTGAAAGATTTAGTTCTCTCCAGGTAAAATCTGAGTTGTCTGTGGATATCTAGTACTTTTAATATCCCCCCTCCCCATTTTGGAGATTGGGAAAGAAGGTGGAATGATGAATGGTCTGACTGAGAGACATTTCATTCAAACCTTTAGACATGAAGCATGTCTTAGCCCTGTGAGTCACACTGCCTCTGTGAAAAATGAGAAAAGGGGGAATGTCCATGAGAGCTTGTAGCTCAAAAACCCTCCTAGCCAAGGTGAAAGCAAGAGGAGAAAGGTTTTCTAAGTACAGAATTTCAGAGAAGCAGAATAAGGTGGTTCAAAGGGAGGCACAGTAAGCTTTTCTAACACAAACTTAAGATCCCAAGGAGGAGAGATGGGTTTCCTTGGGAGATTAAATGCAGAGGTCCCCTGAGGAAAAGCTTGGCCTCCAGCCTAGCCTTAATTGTTGGGCTAAGAGGGAGGCAGGCATTGATAGCAGTCAAATGAGCTTTTCTGGATGAGTAGGCTAAGCCTGAATAAAGAAGCTTGCACAGATATTACAGTATTGTAGAGACCTGTGTGGAGAGTGGGTCCTCACTATGCTTGCAGCACAAGAATGAAAACCTTTTCCACTTAGCCATGTAAGATTTTCTGGTACTATGTCTCCTAGCCTGTTAAAGGATTGTACCACCTCTTCAGAGAAGAAATATCTTTGAGAGATTAAAATGAGGGATATTTGATTCGGTTGGACCAGCAATCCTTTTTGCTGAATAATCAGGTCTGGCTGCAAAGGAATCCTCTTGTAATTTCCATTTCCTAGGTGAAATAGCAGGGGGAACAATGCTGATTTGGCCAGAATGGGTCCAGTAAGAGGAGTTTGGGTGTCTCCTTTTGTGCTATGAGAATAACTCTTGGAAGGAAAGGCAGGGACAGGAACCCATAGAGGACCTTGCCTGTCCTGTAGGCCATAGTACAAGGGTCCCCAATTCAGAACTGGGGGGAATTGATGGTTGTTTGGTGAAACAAAGAGGTCTATTTGAGGAGTTCCCCACTGAAGTGTGATGTAGAACACTTTTTTATTCAAGCTCCACTCATGGGGGTTCTCCAGAGAGTGACTTAAACAGTCTGCTAGCACACAATCATGAGAGGGGATGCATGTGGCTGTGAGTATGACTTTCATTTATGTTGCCACATTCCAAGCCTTCTGTGCTAACCTAAAAAGATGGTAAGATCTGGTACCTCCCTGTTTGTTTATGCATCACATGACTGTGGTGCTGTCTGTGTACACTTGGTGTGGTTCTGGTCTACAAATTTGGGTGAAAATCTGAAGAAACTGCAGAAGAGCCCTAATTTCTTTCAGGTTGATGCACTCTTGTATGAACTGGTGTTGCCATTTCCCTTGCAGTCAGTGTCCTGTTCAAGCCCTCCATGCCTTGTCCAAGGCATCTATGTGAACTTGTTGAAGAGTAGGAGGTGGTGTGAAAGGTAATTATGGGTTGAGAATGACCTGTCCCTTCCACCATATGAGCTCCATCTTGAGAAAAAGGAAGAAGGGGAATTGGGATGTCCAAGGGGTGACAGTGCTGTGAAATAGGTTCATAGGTTCATAGATTAGTACTAAGCTAACTGCCCTTGTGAGCCATTTTAGGCCTTGCCAATTATCCCTTGTGAGACTCAAACCCTGCATCTTGTTCTTGCAAGGCAAACACCTTAACCATTAGGCAACCTTCCCAACCCCAAATGCACCTCAAAGCAGCTTATCACAACCTTTAACCGGCATTGAAAGGCTAACCGTAGCTGCAGCCAATACCTGAAATTCATACGACAGGATTCAAACTCCAGACCTTTACATTAAAGGCAAGAACTCTACCACAAGGACAGACTGAACTCACAGACCACACAGACTTCAGATATTGAATTTTCCTCATGTGGAATCTGGTCAGGAAGACCATAAGGATGTTGGCTGCCATGAATCCCAAAGTCCTTATCATCTCCCTTGCACAGCAATAGTTTGCAGAGAAGAGGTCAAGGAAGTAACTGGACAGGCTGAGAGCCTTTTCCTGAGGCAGGAAGGCATGCATTTTCTGTGTGTCCAGGCTGCATCCCAGAAACACCAGGTGTAGGGATCATGTGTGATTTTTGATAGTTTATAGTGAATCCCAAATCTGTCAAAAGATGGAGGTTGAATTAAAGATACTAAAGAAGAATCTTTGGGGAAAGAGTCTGGATTACAAATTTGTCCAAGTAAGGGAATATCTGAATCCCTTGAGTGTTACAGGAAACTATTATAGGTGCTACGCACTTTGTGAACATTCTTAGGGATGTGCAAAGACCAAAAGGCAAAGCAGTAAACTGAAAAGACAAGGAGCCAAGGGAAAACCTGCAGAATCTCCAACAAGAGGGATGGATGGGAATATGTAAGTAGACATTCCTGAGAGCTAACAACACTAAGAAAGCTTGTGGTGGGATGAAAGGTAAAAAGAGTCTGAACTGAGAGCATTGTGAAAGATAGTACCTGCAGGTAAGTGTTCGGTATGGACAGGTCTAGGATGGATCTCCAGTGCTCTTCTTTTCTTGGGACTAGGAAAATCATTGAATAAAACCCATTCACCATGAATTCTTTTGGTACTAGCTCGATGGTACCTGATTCAAGAGGTCTTGAATAATGGGTGTTGGGAGGGATATTTGATTTAAAGGAGTCAGAGGGATTCATCTCAGAAGGGGGATGTCTTCCCAAGACATGACATAAACTTCCCTTATGTTGGAGAGGGCCCACTTGTCTGTGGTAATAGCTGCCAACCTGACCAGGACAGTGACAACCTTTGAGAAAGAGGGGTAATAATGTTGGTGATGGGGGAGGGATGCAACAGGAGTAGTCACAGGTTTTTGCCTCCAAAGCATGGACTCCCATCTGGAAGTTTCATTTGCGATTTTTCAGAGTATCTTTTCCTGGGTGTTCTCCTTTGTTTCTTGGCTGTCCTCAGATCTCTTCTAATGAAGGATGTATATTTAGCTTGGCAGTTCCTAAGGCATCTACAGACTGAGGAGAGTAGGATCTGTCTTCAGTCTTTCCTGGTATTACCTTGGTCTTGGAGTGTTTTGAACAGACTGGCTCCCTGAGGGCTAAACACTAAGTCTTTGCCCTAGGGCAAATCTAGTAATTTGGTTTAGAATCCTCAGTCATAGGCTGAATGTGAACCCATGCATATCTATGTTTAAAGATAACAGATCCCATGGCAGCTGTCCTGAAAGAAGTGTCCACAGCACTGCAACTGCACCTAGTACTGTGTCATGTCAAACTGGGTGACCTGTGAAAGTAAGCTCTGCATCTGCTGCTTGGAGTCCACTTTATAAAGATCCAAGATAACTTTGTTTAAGGGGTTAGGAACAGAAATCAAATACTTTGTCATTTGAGTCTGGTAATTAATTACCCTAAAGAGATGGGTAGCTGAGGTGTAAACCTTGTTTCCCTGTCTCTCCATAGCCCTACTATCTTTATCAGTGGGTAGAGCATTAGCACTGGGCAACGACGCTGAGGGCTTACCATAGGGTTCTTAAATAGATATTTCAGGTCATCGTAGCTTGTAAAACCAGTCTGGTCTCTTAGGAGCTGCTGGTTGAAAATTAGGTGTAGAAGAAGTGAACAGAAAGGCATCCTGGAAAGACTCAAACACAGAAGGGACTGGTGAAAGGGAAAGAGTACCCATCTCCAACAGGGTGTAGGACCTCTTCTGAACATCAGAGATCCATGTCGATTGCCACTCAAAGTGTTTCATCATGCTCTGTAAAGTTTACCTGAAAAAGCCTCCTCTATAGTGGAATCCAATGAGAGAGAGTCCCCTTCATTGGAAGAGATTTGTCTTGGAGAGAGCAGCTGAGAGGAATAATCCAGAGAATGGTCAAAGTAAGTCACAGGCCTTCTCCTCATAAGAAGAAGAGCAAACAAGAGTAGGTTTAAGAGGGGTACCCTGTGGTTGTGGAGGCCTGAAAGAGGGGGTTTCAAAGACATAATAGCTTTGAATAACCCTTGTGACAATGCATACACTCATTCTCTCTACCTGTTGGGAGGAGGCCACATGCTTTGTCATCTACTTTGTATTTTTAGGCATGATGACCTCCTGGATGAGACTTAGAGGATCAGAACCATGTCTGACCTCTATAACAGAGCGTGGGATTTCTTCTCTAACTAGAATTTGAGGGATGCTGTGCAGTCCTTCTGAAAGGAGGGGAGGTTGGCATAATGGTTAAGGTGTTTACCTTACAGACACAAGGTGCAGGGTTTGATTCTCACTTGGGGTAATTGGCTAGGCTTAAAATGGCCCACAACGGCAGTTAGCCTAGTACTGAACTATGAACTATGAAATAATAAGATGTGGTTCTTCGGATGTATCAATAGTTTGCAAGGCCTAAGGAGCCATACTGGCCTCCAACAGGGTCTCAGTAGTGGGAAACTGAGAAGCAGCTGATGTACAGTGGATTCTTAAACCTTAGCAGGTAAGTCAGAGTCAGAAAGATTGGACTGTGGATCCACTCGAGGAATCCTATGTTTTTTCTATGGTTGCAGAGGGAAGTCCATTGAAGTGGAATCAGCCATCTTGGATTAAGCCAAGCATTTAAGATGATGGGTCTCAAGGAAAGTGTTGAGAGTAGAAAGCCTTGACCTAAGGGTTTTTGGAATGAATGAATGACAGACAGAGAAAGATTTGTAAATGTTTTCTAGGCCTAGGCAAAAGGGACACTTGGTATGCAAGTCCTTGTATGGAATCTGCTTACTGCACATGCATTTAACCATCCTAGCTGATATCTACAAATTTAACAAAAATTCAAAGACAAAAAGAAGGCTGCTCAATGGGACACTTATCTGGAAAGATGAATGGAGTGAAGGTACTAATGACCAAACAATGAACAGTCAGATGGGTGCAAAACTTGTGTTCGAGCTGGTGGTGAGATAGTCTGAAGCACCATACTCAAACATCCATCTTTATGCCCCCAACATGTATGAGCTGAAGTCATGCATCAAATGTATGACCTAATGATGGCAAACCTTTGGTAGCCCAGCCAGATGTCAGTGGTGACAATGACAACCTAAACATCAGGAGTACTGTGACAGCGATTTCAGTCAGGACTTCAAGTGTTCCTTTCATTTTAGTGTTATGCACGACCTTTGAGTTTGCTACATTAGTAAAGAAAAAGGAAGAGGGCTATTCACATTAACTCTCCTTTAAAGGAAAACACTGTTGATAGTTTTTGGACCAGTAACTTTGACAAATGACAACATTCATTTTTGAAGCATGTTTTATATATATATATATATATATATATATATATATATATATATATATATATATATGTGTGTGTGTGTGTGTGTGTGTGTGTGTGTGTGTGTGTGTGTGTGTGTGTGTGTGTGTGTGTGGGTCTACTTCTGTAGACTGAACTTTTACTTACCCAACACTCACTTGCCCTAGATGAAAGCACCGACAACTACAGAAGACCGACATCCGGAACACCAATTTCGCATGCAAGGTAAGTAACCGCTTGGCCATCCCAAACAAAAACAATTAACGAAACTAAACTAAACCCACTGATGTGGAGGGATTTGCCCCCCACACCCCCCTAAATAAACATACTAACTCCGAGATCACACTACCGTGAGGGGTAAGGGGCAAAGTTCAACAGGATGGCCAGACAGTTACTTACCTTGTGTGCAGAGTCGCTGTTCCAGATGTCGGTCTTCTGAAGTTGTAAGTGTTTTCATCTCGGAAACATCAGTGTCGAGTAAGTAAAAGGTCAGTCTAGTAGACCCATATAGATATATAGATATATATATATATATATATATATATATATATATTTGTACAATAACTACAAAAGCAAAATGATTGAAGTACATTATAAAGAAAGAATCCATTTACCATGACTCTTTTACTAGTTTTAATTTTACTCAGTTTTTTTTTTCTTTTGCCTTTTTTGACTAAAGTAATTAATAGACTTAAACCACCACAATTTCCTAATTTTTGTTCATATTTAAAGGCCAAGAATATACTGTAAACTGTTCCAAAGACGTATTTCACTCCATTCTTAAAGTTGCAAACTCATTTTCACAAAACATGCAGAGGGTTTATAACACTTTGTTTAATATATAATGGCACTTAATTCTGTGCTGAAACGTGCGTATAGTCCTCATCATTTGATCATTCTGTGAGCATGCTCAGAAGTCCATTTGTTGTGACTGCATCACAGGTAGGTGTATGGGAGTTGCAGTCACCATTCCCAGTATAGAAGTAAAGTCTGTCCATCCACAGATCACTTTTTCTGCATGCTCAGATGTCCATATGTTTTGACTGTGTAACCGACAGGTCTATTGGAGTTGCAGTCTCAATTCCCAATACAGAAGTTAAGCCCATACATCCACAGATCAATTTTTGTGCATGCTCAGATGTCCATATGTTGTGACTGTGTAACAGTTAGGTCTATGGGAGTTGCAGTCACCACTCCCAGTATAGAATTAAAGCCCATACATCCATATATCGCTTTTTGTGCATGCTCAGATGTCCATATGTTGTGAGTGTGTGAGAGACAAGTGTATGAGAGGAGCAGCCACCAGTCCTAGTTCAGAAATGGAATGTGTGCATACTTAGATCCCTTTGTAAACATCATCAGATATCCATAAGTGTTGGATGTGTGAGAGACACAGATCTATCAGATGCACAATCTCCCTTTCCAGTTCAGGTCCGGCAGTCAGAGAAGTATTCCGTAATAGTTTCTCATTGTTTGATGTGCACAAGACTGTGCTGAAAGTGAATTAGAAATGAACACCACCACTTACTGCTGAGGTATTTTCTGTTAAAGCTATGCATCCCAAGCAATTTATCTCTTCAAAGTCCAAGGAATGCAACTGCTTTTGATGAAACACTGGCACCCCAAGTCCAAATCGGATATATATATATATATATATATATATATATATATATATATATATATATAGATATACATATATATATATATATATACACACACACACATATATATATGTATATATATATATATATATATATATATATATAGATATATATACACACACACACATATGTATAATAAGAAAAAAAACAATTAAAACATATGAAAAGAAAAGAAAAAAAAAAGGTATATTGCCAAACCAATAGGAAATGGAAGTATTATATTAACCTTGATCAGTCTCATTGTGACTTATACAGCAGCACAAAGGACATCACAATGTTTAAATAGTAGTCCTACTAATCTTGTAAAGTAAAACCAGGAAGGGAATTAGCTTTTCAGCTTAACAAGATATAGCTTTAAGTTTCCTTAGAGGCCAGCACAATATGCTTCTTAACAGCCTCATCATTCATTTCCAATGTCTCTAGCAGCAGCAAAACTGATGAACAATCTATTTTTTATCTGAACTGCTTCTTGTAGCTCAGTAAACTTTAATTCATTTTTATGAAATGTGATTACAAGTGCACCCCATCAGCGATGATAAGCATTTGTTGATCAGGGACAGCAGTGCTCATTATAAGCATCCGAAGCATCTAGTTTGTAACCTATTTTTCTGTATGGTGAATAATGCTTATCACAGAAGATTTTTCAGATCAAGAGATGCATCATGCAAAGAAACATAATTCACAACCTGTGATTAAATACTGCTAACCAATTAGCTTACTCAAGACTGGCCTCCTAGTTATCAAACTACTTCTACCTACCAAAACACTAGAATCTAGACCAGAAACTGCTATTACAAAAAGGTAATAATTAGTAGGGCATATAAAATGTTGCATTATAACTATTGGACTCAATCAGAGGAGGTCAGAAAGGATCTGGAAGAAAGAGATCAAAAAAGCAGTTCACAAAGAAACAATGAAAGGATATGTGTATGGCTCCCTCCCAAATATGCAACAAAGTCTAGAAGACTTAGGATTTTTGCCTGGGAGTGTTTGCATGGGTATTTTTATATCACAAGCAGACTCCAAAATGTTCCTCTGGCACATTACAAATGTTGGAGGTGAGATGGAAAAGAAAGAGATAATTGGGAATTTACTTTTGGGATTGCAATAAGTTGGCAGATTTTAAAAATTCCATGCAGACTATTTTGTCAAAAATACTGAATAAGCAAATTAGTGTAACTAAAGAAATTTTTTTTTGAGCCATGATACAGAATTGGATTTGCCTAGACATAATAAGGCCTTGCTGAGTTTAATTCTGGTGGCTGTCAAAAAAGCAATTACTAGAAAATAGAAATCAGAGTCCAAACCAACCATACTACAAGGAGTGAATAAAGTAACACAGATAAAAGAACTGGAAGTGGGATCTTTAGGAAAGGATAGGAGCAAATTACACATGCATGCAAAATAATGTTTTAGAAGAGGAATAAGTTTTAAAGGAAGGAAGGAAATAAACAAGCTAAGTAATGTTTGATTGACAATGACTGTACAGAAGATTATATGTAATGCATAATGTTTACAAGAGAAAATAAGTCACTACATTTTGGTTTCATGTATATAAATGTATGAATATATGATTGCCTATGTCATAAGTGATAGTGCAATGATGATGTTTCTTGTTAAAAAAAAAAACAAAACTTTAAATTTACATAGTCCATTGATAATTTGATACAGAGAAAAACAATGCACCTTTTTTAATAACCAAAGGTGATTTTGAAATTCTTCTTCCCATACAGTAACAAAATTGGTCATATATTTTCATAATATAATCTTTGTCATGAGCACAGACCAAATTAGATGAATAACAGGGTAAAATACTTGGCTCCATGTATCTGTATAACGGTACCTCTATATTATGTCATTATGACTTTGGGTGAATAATTGCCACTTAATAGGAGCATGCTGCAAAGAAAAACTACAAATAAGAAGTGCAGTATTGTAACATCAATAAGCTAAAACAAAACTTGTGTGAATATATGATACTTAAAGTTAAGCAATTCCAGACCAAACTGACTACTAATGCCTGTAAAAAATCACTGAGGGGTGTAAGAAGAGACACCCCTCCAATGAAACTTAAAAAAGGTTATCTTAATTTTGCCTGATCCCAGAAAGAAATATCAATAAATGTAAATAAAAAATATAAACAAAATTAACAGAAACATTTTAATTACAGGAAATGAAAAATAAATATAAACAAAGATAACATAATCATTTTAATTACAGATGAAGCTTTACGTAATACATGGAAACATCTGTTAACCACTACTTGCAGAGGGACAGTTTACATCCATCACATATGAAGAGGGGTGTTGTAAAGGGCCAACTAATCAGGCTTAGTAGATTGACCACTGACAATAATATTTTTCTAGACAAGACTTCCAAACTCAGAAATTTCTTCACTGATCGAGGTTACGATCATAACTGGTTAATTGGCATTGAAAATGAAGTCGCACTGCTTAGGGACGACAAGACTTGACCTATCCTGGGTAGTGTTTCTTCAGCAGTCTCTTTTGCCAACAATGTCAAAGGTGTGTCAAGATATACCAATCATGTTTGCTTCCAGCAAGCTTTTCCTATCCCTATTTCTACTGACATGCCCATTATTACAGGCATCATTACTAACAACTGGAAAATTATATTGGGCAATACTGATCTTGCCAATGTCATTGGAGACAAATGTTTTTTCACCTATGAAAAGCCGTTCAATCTAAAATCCATCTTTGAACATACAGCCCCCTCCAGCTTATACATTCAATACACATCAGGCACCTTTTGTTGTGTCAAGTGTAAGCAATGTAGGTACATCGCTCATTCATCCTCAGTGTATTTCAAACTGTTGGGTATTTACATTTGTGCAAACAAAAGATTTGACTGTAATTCTAAGTACTTAGCTTACTTGGTATCCTGTAAGTCCTGTGAAAGCTTTTACAGTGGCAAGACTGTAAGATGTTTGACAAGCAGAATCTACGAACACACCTTGGCTATATGCAAGAAAGATCCAAATAATGCACTTTCTAAACATCCTCTTTTTATGTAGTAACTTTGTGGTGCAGCAGTTAGCATTGTCGCCTCACAGCAAGAGGCTCTCCCGTTCTATTCTCGGCTGGAGCGCCTCCTGTGTGGAGGCTGCATGTCCTCCCTGTGGTCAAGTGATGTTAAAGACATGCAGGTAGGTACATGATTGAATGGGCATGCCTTCTTTGAAGGTTGGGCATCGGGCTGGCAACTCGGCACCATAAAAATCCACTGCCAATCATTAGTGGACCGTAGTTCCACTGTGGCAACCTCTAATCTGGAAAAGCCGAAAGACTAGGACACACAGAGAATTTTTGTGATGACAGTAACAGTTTGCTTGAATGCCGTGAATCTGCATGGCAAATCTGGCTTAAAGCCGATCTTAATCCTGGACTTAACGAACGCATAGATATAAAGTGTTTTTTACTGATGCAAAAGTTACACTGATAGTTTTTATATTTTAAATTATATAACATTAGTTTATTTATCATTCTTTACTTGCACTTTAAATTTCAGTTCAAGTACTTCTTTTTGTGACAACACTCACTATTTAATGATTGGTAGTGTTTAGTCAAGTAATTTTTGGGGGGCTCTCTCTTTTTAAACTGTTTTCTCATTTGACTTGTATTTTCTGATGAAGTTCTTGATTTTAATACTAAAGAATGAAAGCGCTCAAAAATACAAGCTGTGTCTGGAGCCTTGCCTAGGTGGTTGGTAGAATTACTTCTCGGTTACTAAGGTAAAATACTTGACTCTATCTATCTGTATAATGGTATCTCTATATAATGTCATTACAACTTTGGGTGAACAATTGCCACTTAATAAGAGCATGCTGCAAAGAAAAACTACAAATAAGAAATGCAATATTGTAATATCAATAAGCTAAAACAAAACTTGTGTGAATACATGATACTTAAAGTTAGGCAATTCCAGACCAAACTGACTACTAATGCCTTAAAGAAATCACTCAGAGGTCTAAGAAGAGGCACCCCTACAATAAAACTTAAAAAAGATATCTTAAAATTATTTGCCTGATTCCAGAAAGAAATATCAATAAATTTAAAGAAAAAATATAAACAAAATTAACAGAAATATTTTAATTACAGGTAATGAAAAATAAATATAAATAAGATAACATAAACATTTTAATTACAGATAAATCTATATGTACTGCATAGAATTATCATTAGGTCTATCTGATCATAACCAAACAGTTATTTGTTCTTAAAATGGATGTTATGAATATTATTACCTCACTCAACTCTTAAAGGGAATTTTGTTAATATCCAATTTTCAAATGTGTAAAAATTTCATTATTATTAAAGAAATAGTCGAAGTTTTCTGTATTCAGTGTGGTCCATGCTGTCAGGACTGAATTTGTGGGAAGCAAGACCCTTAAGGGCCCCAACCCAAAAAAAGGATAATCAAAACATGTCTATAAGATATCTAAGACTACTGCAATGCAAACAGGGAGATGGAAAACCATAATTTAATCCAGTGAAAACTGAAACATGTTGAGATAAAATGTAAACAGTATGCTTTCCATCCATGTTTTAGGTCTTTAAATGCACATGTAAAATTAGTTTACACATACATGATTTCTAAATAACACATACTGCAAGTAAATGGTACAAAGGCATACAAACTGAGCTCATTTAAGTTTGTACAACATGCCTCTCTGTAAACTGAGATCTATTAAGCTCAAATAATGATCTCTCCTTGAAGTATACTGACTACAGCCAGAAACAGACTGCTCTATAACAGCCTTTAATGAGATATAAAAGGCACAGGCAGTCAGTGAAGAAAGCTAACTCTTTTAGTGGCACTTGTAACAGATGAACATGTGAATGTGGTAAATGATCTGGAAGTTTGCATTCCTTGGGCAGTAGCACTGAAATGGGAATTGATAATAATGAAGAAAAGCAGCCAGACAGACTTTGACCCCACTATATTCAGTTGTGGCTTATTTAAGTGCCACTTTCCGGATTACTCATCTTGTTCATTTTTAACCCACCAGCCATAAGAATGCAAACTGGTGAATGCTGTTTTGCAAAAGATTTAGCTGTAGTAGTCATTCCCCACTTTACTACCAGCTAATCATTATACACATTGTTTTATCTGACACTGTGTTTCTCCAGTCTTAGTATGGCTATAAATTATAATTTTACTAACACAAAAAAATGCAAGAGTGCCTACAACATTTGCCATGTTCATCATTTTGAAAAGACATCAATTTAATTTTCTTTAATGGAAGTATAGATAAGTGACCATAGCAAATGCACTTTATCAGCACTAGACCAGTAATAATGATTGCACAAATAGTGAAAGGCAAAGTGGTATAAGATACTGTGCTATTACCACTGCTTTCACAAACTCATGGAAGCTGCAACAGAATCTTCTGCAACCATCGCATGTGCCTGATACAGTACCTAAAGTACTGCTGAGCTGTACTATACTAACATAACACAATGGGGAGCTGTACAATACTACCATAACACAATGGGGAGCTGTACAATACTACCATAACACAATGGAGAGCTGTACTATACTGCCATAACACAATGGGGAGCTGTACTATACTAACATAACACAATGGGGAGCTGTACAATACTACCATAACACAATGGAGAGCTGTACTATACTGCCATAACACAATGGGGAGCTGTACTATACTGCCATAACACAATGGGGAGCTGTACTATACTAACATAACACAATGGGGAGCTGTGCTATACTAACATAACACAATGGGGAGCTGTACTATACCACCATAACACAATGGGGAGCTGTACTATACTAACATAACACAATGGGGAGCTGTACTATACTACCATAACACAATGGGGAGCTGTACAATACTACCATAACACAATGGAGAGCTGTACTATACTGCCATAACACAATGGAGAGCTGTACTATACTGCCATAACACAATGGGGAGCTGTACTATACTAACATAACACAATGGGGAGCTGTGCTATACTAACATAACACAATGGGGAGCTGTACTATACCACCATAACACAATAGGGAGCTGTACTATACTAACATAACACAATGGGGAGCTGTACTATACTAACATAACACAATGGGGAGCTGTACTATACTAACATAACACAATGGGGAGCTGTACTATACCACCATAACACAATGGGGAGCTGTACTATACTAACATAACACAATGGGGAGCTGTACTATACCACCATAACACAATGGGGAGCTGTACTATACTAACATAACACAATGGGGAGCTGTACTATACTAACATAACACAATGGGGAGCTGTACTATACTAACATAACACAATGGGGAGCTGTACTATACCACCATAACACAATGGGGAGCTGTACTATACTAACATAACACAATGGAGAGCTGTACTATACTGCCATAACACAATGGGGAGCTGTACTATACTAACATAACACAATGGGGAGCTGTGCTATACTAACATAACACAATGGGGAGCTGTACTATACCACCATAACACAATGGGGAGCTGTACTATACTGCCATAACACAATGGGGAGCTGTACTATACTAACATAACACAATGGGGAGCTGTACTATACTAACATAACACAATGGGGAGCTGTACTATACCACCATAACACAATGGGGAGCTGTACTATACTAACATAACACAATGGGGAGCTGTACTATACTAACATAACACAATGGGGAGCTGTACTATACTAACATAACACAATGGGGAGCTGTACTATACCACCATAACACAATGGGGAGCTGTACTATACTAACATAACACAATGGGGAGCTGTACTATACTACCATAACACAATGATATACTTTGCAGGCACCTTCATCTTTATGGTCATCAGCTAGGTTTAAAGACCCTGTGCTTCTGAAGTATAGCTAAACTATTCACTTATGCTATACTGACAGGGTCAATAAAAAAGTTGAAACATGTATATCCACAGCTAGTGAGGCTTGGTTTTATTAGCCCAAATGTTACCATAAAGACTTAAAAAGTAAAAAGTCATGGGTATTCAGAAAGCATGTACCTGAAACACTTGATGTACTTAAGGGGTCATCTGCATATATCCCACGGGCCTCCATTACAGGAGGTTTAAGGTATCAAACAATGAAAACTCCAGTTTGACTGGGTTTTTCATGCAGTTTTTAATATTCAAGTACACAGACGTTACAGATATTTGCACACATACTTAGTAAAATATGTCTGTAGTTCTGTTCAGTTTCATCTATTTCTTTAATATTCATGTACACAAACATTACAGATGTTTGCACACATACTTAGTAAACTATATGTCTGTAGTTTTGTTCAGTTTCAGCTATTTCTTTAATATTCATGTACACAAACATTACAGATGTTTGCACACATACTTAGTAAACTATATGTCTGTAGTTTTGTTCAGTTTCAGCTATTTCTTTAACATTCATGTACACAGACATTACAGATGTTTGCGTCCATACTTAGCACGTCTGTAGTTCTGTTCAGTTTCAGCTATTTATTTAACATTCATGTACACACACATTACAGATGTTTGCACACATACTTAGTAAAATATATATCTGTAGTTCTGTTCAGTTTCAGCTATTTCTTAAATATTCATGTACACAAACATTACAGATGTTTACACACAATACTTAGTAATTGTACTCATTTACTTATGAAATGGTACTGTGCCACTATTATTATATTCCAGCAAGGGGGAGGGGGCAATTTGATTTCTACCCATTGCTCTGTTTTTGTCAGAAATGGGGCTGAATGCTGTTCATTACATTCTAAAGGGGACTGGTAATCAGAACATTGATTCCATCCTGATGTCAGAGTTGAAAACCTTGGAAGAATCATAATGCCTTTTCTTTTTCCTTTTTCCTACTCTTCTTTCATTAATCTGTATGTATGTATGTATGTATTTAGTTATTTCAGTTTGTAACCTGGAAAAGAAACTGGCCCAAAGAACCTTTTCAGCCATGGCCTGGACCAAAGGTACAACAGACACCAGTATACATTTATAACAAACACTGACACAGTGTAGAATATACTTTACACATCTTTAAACGTTAAGACCTTCAAGGTTTAATAAACTCCTCTCTCCTATCTCCCCTTAGTGATATATTTTCTCTTCTTTCAAGTTTATCTTGCCTTCCATCTCTTCTTCTGCTACAGATGCTCTTTCTTATTAGTCATCCTGTCTCTTGCCTCTGGTTCCAACTCCTTTTCTGTTTAATCTTCCTCTTCTGTTACCACCTATTTCTCTACATCCACAGATAATCTTTGTAATCATTAAGATTTTTATTCTATAGGCATGCTTATTTTTACATGTACAATTTTTTCTATGAGTCTAAATATACTACGCATTTTACACTTTGGTGCATTACACCCCTGGCTGATATGCCATGGTTTCCAACATCTACGGCAACAAAAGGGTCTGCCCCTTATACATAAAAATTCCATTCCTTCAGATGTACTATATTTGGGAGGTGTTATATTTTTCTGACTGCTCATAACTTCCTCTTTATTTTCAATCTTTCTGTGTAGATGCTCCAATCATCTGGTACCCATTCAGATTTTCACATTTGCTATAATGCATTTCTTTTATCTTAACTGGGATAGAGCACTGATCCACACTGACTTTTTTAGACTCATCTCAGAAATATTGTTTCATTGAGTAACTTTCTCAGAGTCACACAGACAAAGGATAAAATAATCAAAAATCAATGTATACTGCTTGCTTCTGCATAAAATTGCTGCATATAGCAGTAAAGACCTTGATATTGATATTAGAATAAACTTCATCCATAGTCTCCCTTTCTTTTTCTTTTGTTGCACTTTCTTTCAAAAATGTTAAAGTGATTTGTTACACTTTTATTTAAGTGTTCTGGTTTTATTTTATTTGCATTGCAAAACCAGTATTTCTTACCACTGTAACTATTATATGTATTTTCTTTGGTGGATTTTTTTTATTTCCTATTTGAAATTGTCAAGACATAGTATCTGTTGGCATTCTGAAACTTATTTTTCTTTGAAATTCTTCCTCCAGCATGAAATCAAAGGTACACTGATAGAGTAGAGCTGGAAATGAATGTAGTAGCTTAATGTATCTCTCTCTGTAAGGCCTCCAAAATTGTCAAGCACTCAGCATAGACCCTGACCAGGGCCTAGTAGGTTAGAAGTATTACATTTTTGCTTTTAAATCTAGATCTCTGAGAAAATAGTAGCACTTTCATTATACTCTTGATAATCTTTTGCCAGTGTGATAAACATCCCTGGGTCCTTCTCCTGGTCTTTTGCTATGAGGTACACTCCCCTTTATTGATACTTTACACAGAAGTTGATCTAAGTACAGTACTTTGCATCTCTGCAGCGGACCTGCATTCAGATTCATCCCTTTTAAGATGTTCCCTGGTGGCTAGTGGCTCTTCTAACTCCATTTTCACATAAAATAGGATTTGTAAAGATTCACACTGTTACAGTCCACTCTCTGATGCTTCAGATAGTGGTGCTGTAAGGGGTGTTACCTTGTGACATCTGGTCAGTTACAGAAGTTTTCCCGTCTCTACTTCTTGCAATGTTATTTTTTTGGTTCATGTGGCAATATCAATTTTCTTACTATAACTCTTTTCCCTTGCAACTATAGTAGGGAAGGTATAATAGGATTTTTTTTGCAAGCTTGTTGAACACAGAAATGGTGCTCTTAGAAGGAGCTGTTCACACAGATGGTAATATTTAATGAATATAGCTGCACGGCTTTTTATATTCATTAACTATTACTTGTATCAAGTGTCTGCCCCTGACTTTGTCTTTCCTTTTTTTAAATCTGTTTATTTATTTACATTTTATGTAGGTGACTGAGCACCAAGTCCGCCAGGTCCTCAAACCCTTATCTAAGGCCACAGCCTCACTGGGACCAGACAACATCACAGGTTTCTTCTAAACAGGCTAAAACATGAACTAGCAACACCACTAAGTACCCTTTCAATCATAGCCTAACCACAGCAACAGTTATTTCCCTACACAAAAGTGGCCCAGCAACAGACCCGGGGAATTACAGACCCATAAGTGTGACCAGCCTCATCTGTAATGCCATGGAACGTATCATTATAAACCTCATAAATAAAGACATAGGTGACCTCCAAACCCTGGATCCTACCCCATTCGGCTTCATGAAGGGCAGATCTTGCCTGTTAAATCTGGTGTATTTCTTCAAAAATATGGCCATGGCAATTGACAAGGGAAATCTGTGCATGCAGCATACCTCAACCTGGCAAAGGCTTTCTATATAATCCCACATTCAGGCATTACCAATAAACTTGGCAAACTGAATGCAAACCTCTTCATTGTAAGATGGGTTGCCAACTGGCTCACAAACCGGACACATACTATCAAAGTGGGTGACTCCACATCAACCAGCAGACCTGTTACCAGTGGGGTGATATAGGGGTCAGTACTGGCCCCCCTAGTGTTTGGTATATACTTCTCAGAAGTTCAGGTCAAAACTCAGGGGTTGTGGTTGCCAAGTTTGCAGATGACTAGGTGTAATCATTGAATCCCCAAATTATGTCAGTATACTCCAGGAGGGTCTCATGTAGACCAATGACTGGTGTGTTAGTCATGGTCTCAAACTGAGTGCAAAGAAATGCATCATCATTCCCTCTGGCACAAACAAAGTCCCCTCACACTATCAAATCAACAACACCATAAATACCCATGAAGTAGTAAGGGACCTGGGATCCCAAGTTGACTGCAACCTTAACTTTGACCACCATGTATCTGCTGTGGTAAGAAAAACTTTCTATGTAGCACACTTCATTAGTAAAGGCATCACCTTGAGAGCAAACAAGGTTATAACCCCTCTATACTCGGCACTTATCTGGCACATAATGGTGTATAATGCCCTGTTTGGCATGTACCGTACTAAGTACCTGCAGCAATTAGAGAGACTTCAGAGGTTTTTAACAATGAAGATCAAGGGGCTCCAGCATGTGCCTTACACAGACCAACTAAGGTTCCAGTCACTATACTCCATATCATATAGACTTCTTAGGAGAGACTTATGTCTTTCCTGCAGAGCAATCCAGCATCCAAATCAAATGAACTTGCTGCATATCCATAAATCAAAGGGGACTATGACTATCCATTCCAGGGACCTAAATATGGCCTGTGACTTAAATAGGACATGCTGGTGGAACAGACTTATGTCCCAGAAACTGCTGTGTCTTGGAACAGGCTACCAATTCATATGAAACAGAACACCTCTATGACACTGTTCAAGAAGAACCTATACAAGTGGATGGAGCACCATAAATTCTTACTGGTGGAGCACCATAAATATCTTACTGGGGATAGAGTCCACAACCCCCCTGGATATGAGCAGTTGTCACTAAATGCAGTCTTGGGTAGTGACTAGCATTTCTATGGTATTACATTGGGATGAAACAGCTAGGCATAAAATGACCTCCAGATCAATAGCCTAGTAACCTCCTATGATCCTATAATCCTAAGTAAGTATTAGGCACCCCCAGCCTCACACCATCAAAATGCTTGGCATGATGATACAGGTGCAAATAGCCATTTGGAATCCTTGACCAAATACCACTAACTCTGAGGGAAATTGAAATTATGAAAAAAAAGGCTTTTTAACCAAACATTTTATTTTTTTTTTATTTTATTTTGTATGGTGGAGTCAGTAGTATGTGTTGACAGCAACTCCGTCATACTGCAGCACATGATCTTTATGTCTGGCAGGCTTTTTTCAGAGACTTGCTCATATTTTTTCCTGGGTTTTAACTATATCAGCATAAAAATAATGTAAATGCAATGTAATCAATTTTGCATTGGATGTTTATTGTTTTACACAGCAGTACTTTCAATGAGCTAAAATTAAGCTTGTGCAATGGTGAAATATGTTGTATTTTTGTGTTATACAGCTGGTGGCCTCATGGTTGTTGTAATTTGTTTTTAAAAATTGCATGAATAATATACTTCTCTGGAAATAGTTACTCATGTATGTATTACTGTCAGGTGTATAAGCCAAGATGATGCTCATAGGTTGGTACTAGGCGATCGGACCTAGGGCCAAGACTAGCCATAACAATTCCCTGGCTATTTCTTCCCTGGACCCCTGTCTAGCAGGGTGACTGACGTGATCCCTAGGGTAAATTTCCTATCTCCCATCCAATCGTCAAGGTTCCTTTTGAAGAGGGCCAAGGAGGCGCTCTGCTTGACATGTATGGGCAGTCTATTCCAGACTATGGGGAGTCTCTGGGTCAGGAACCTATCCCTCCAGCATATTAGTTGTACTGTGCATACCTTTCACTGGGTTTTCACTCACACATGAGGAGCTTTATCATAATGCCACTGCATATTTCATACATGATGTGCACATTACAACCTATCTCCACGATCTACTCCCAGCAATAACATCACGCCATCCTCTATCACCATCCAAACAGTTTCAGGAATAAGCCTTTACTCACTTGTTACATACCCATCCTACAGTTTCATACTACATTTGCATCAGAAAAAAAAACAGTTCACATTACATACAGAATAATTTAAATAATGCCCCAAATTTCTCTCCCTTACCAAGAAGCAACTTGATATGTGTGTTTGTGTGTGTGTGTGTGTGTGTGTGTGTGTGTGTGTGTGTGTGTGTGTGTGTGTGTGTGTGTGTGTGTGTGTGTAATATACCCAAACCAAAGAGCAAAAAAGTCACATGAAAAAGGACACCGGACAATTCATTCAGTGAAAACTGCAAGAAAAACTCAGCCAAGCTAGAATTTTCACTGTGTGATACCTTAAACCTTCTGTAATGGTGGCCCATTGGAGATATGCAAGTGACCCTTTAAGGATTAAAGGATATCAAGTGTTTCAGCTACATGGCTTCTGAATGCCGACTTTTTTGACTTTTTAAGTCATTATGGTTTCATTCACAGCTTCTGTGAGGATTATTACAGACCTCATTTCTAATTTCATAACCATAGCTAATGTTCACTCACATTCATACAATTCACTAACTGCTTCCTTACATGCCAAACAAAAAAATGTTACCTATGCGCATACAGCTGCCACTCAAAACATTACCAAAAGCAACAGTGCACTGCTGTGAATCAACAGTGATAACAGTGAGTGTGAAAGTAATGCATGCACCAGTATAAAATAATGGCTCTCGCTTACAGCAATCAGCAGCAAAAGAAATTCATTATATCTTAGCAGAACCAACACTATCTGTTATTTCCCAAGTGCCTTTCACTAGGGTATGGAGGAAGCCACATAGCCTTATCAACATTAACATCGCTGTCATCTGAACTTCCTGCTGAACTCAAATAAGGGTCGTCCTCATAAGGATTTACAGTACAGCAGCCTACAGGTATGGAATTGATAAGGGTCATCCTCATAAGGATTTACAGTTGCACAGCAGCCTATGGACATGGAATTGATAAGGGTCATCCTCATAAGGATTTACAGTTGCACAGCAGCCTATGGACATGGAATTGATAAGGGCTGCCCTCATAAGGATTTATAGCTGCACAGCAGCCTATGGGTATGGAATTGATAACGGTCATCCTCATAATAATTTACAGTTGCAGAGAAGCCTACGGGTTTGGAATTGAGTGATATCAAGTGGTGCTAACTTATACTTTCCTAACATGGCACACTTTGCAAGATGTTAGAATTTAAAGTCTCTAGATGTAGCTGTGGTGCTTACTTCCATGAAAACACGATTTATTTTCATCAGAAAATGGCCTTCCCTTATATATTACCATGCAGCTGCAGTTCCACTTAATATTCCATAGATGTCAGAAAGGAAAGAATTACCACATCTCTTTCCCCTTTCTATCATGGTCCCATGGCATCTTAAATGCATCCATGGAATTCTACAATAACAGCTTACTCCATGACTCTGTGACTCTCTTTGTAATGCAGTACTTTACAGATCCAGGGAGTAACTGGTACCTACACTACATTGCATTTGATCCTTCATTCTTACTCTAATCTCTACACAAAATTATCCCAGATCTTTTAATTTCTAGTTGTAACCTTTCCCCTTCATCCCACACACATTTTACATGGCATGACTCTGGAATTCTTCCAGTAGCTTAATGTCCCTCTCTCTGTAAGGCTTCCAAACCTATGTCAAGCACTCAGCATAGAGCCTGACCAGGACATATAAGGTTAGAAGTATTACATCTTTGCTTTTTTAAGTCCAGCTCTCTAAGAAAACACAACCTTGTGTCTGCTTCTTCAGTAGCACTTTCATTATACTCTTGATAATCCATTGCAAATATGGTAAACATTCCTGTGTCCTTCTCCTGGTCTTTTACCCCCAGATATACTCCCCTTTATTGACAGACCACAGTAACTTGCTTGTGAAGTGAGTACAGTACTTTGTAATTCTGCAATTAGCTCAACTGCCATATTTCTGAATTCTTGAAGAGCATTTTAATCTCCTTCCTTAGACTCTGCCTCCATCCTTCATGTCCACACACCTACTCCTGTGTCACCCTCAAGGAATGTCCACAAACCTACTTCTGTGTCACCCACAAGGAATGTCCACACACCTACTTTTGTGTCACCCACAAGGAATGTCCACACACTTACTTCTGTGTCACCCACAAGGAGTGTTCACACACCTATTTTGTGTCACCCACAAGAAATGTCCACACACCTACTTCTGTGTCACTCACAAAGAATGTCCATAAGGAATGTCCACATACCTATATTTGTGTCACCCACAAGGAATGTCCACATAACTACTTTTGTGTCACCCACAAGGAATGTCCATAAGGAATGTCCACACACCTACATCTGTGTCATCCACAGGGAATGCCCACACATCTACTTCTGTGTCACCCACAAAGAATGTCCATACACCTACTTCTGTATCACCCATAAGGAGGGTGATCCTGTTCTCCTTTCCTTCTGATATGCCCAAAATAAAGACGGTGAAGACTGTAGGAACCAGAATTGACCACTTGAAGTCACCACTAGTTTCTTCTCGTATTCTTGATAGTGCACATCTCACCGTGGCCTTCTATGTCCTACTGTTCAACCATGCTGCACCATTTCCATCATCCTTGTTCTATCCAACTACTCCTGCTGTTCTAGCAAGTGCCTATAAGGGACAGAGGTAAAATGGACAGAGACAAAAGCCTTGCTTTAGTCCAGTGCAACACTGTCAGGTTCTACATAACCCAGTTATAAAACAGGATCAGTTCTGATGACTACCTCCTACTGGCTTTGAAGCCCTGTTGGTTGCTGTCTGTCAGATTCTTATCCTCTCAAAAAGCAACAAGTCCCTCCACTGCTACTGCTGTTAACCTAGCAAGCCTGTAATTCCTCAGATTTGTTGTTACTCCACTTTGTATAATGGTACTGTTCTTATAGTTTTTTGTTCCTCACACATTCCTGTGCAAATCTAGGTTAATGAGTCAAATCCAAAGCAGCCCAATAGACATATTGGCCGAAAAAGATGGTCATTCACAAGTAGCTGAATTCAGTATTTTGTGGGGAGAAAGCCCTCCCCCTACTGCCTCACAAAAGGCTAAGCTAAAAACATCCTCTACATAGAATAAACTCCAGAGCTATTCCATCTCAGGAGAAAAGGGAAAAAATGCATTTTATTATTGTTCATTTTTCACGTCAGTATATCAGTTAATCCAGATTTCATTTAGCTCAATACCTACCTCCCTAATATTCTAGTTAATGGTACGTTACAGGTCCCTGTTGAGGAATATGTCCAGCACACTGTATAGACACTTGAGTACCATGCGAACTAGCTTAAATAGGTCCTGTACTTTTGCCTCCCTTAGGACAGCCAGTTCTCTTTCCTCTGTCACCCTTTTTGTCTTTGTACCTATCCGGTACTTTTTCCATCTGCCTTACTGCATTCCCGGTATGGCAACCATCCCTACATTTCCTTCAGGAAGAGCAAAGTGAACTGTTCATTCCATACATGTGCTTGTTTTCTGTCTCCTTTGATCTTCCCTTTTACAACTCCTACCATCCTCAATCAGAAGCCATACTTGTCTCTCCCTTCCTCCCTTCTACAATATACAAAAAAAAACTTAGTTTACCACCATCCTGTTCTCTTCCATCAACTCCCTTTTAACTACTGAGTTGTTGTTTTCACCACTTTTTCTACACTTCTCTTTGTCTTTTGTATTATGCCTCTTCTACCTCTCTGCTCTTTTTTAGCTACATTTATACCTCTTTTTTTGCCCTAATTAATACTCCTACATTACTACCATGTTGCATTGGCTTTCTCCTTTTATTAACCCTGGTCCACAGCCCTAAATAATCCATCCATGATTTATTTTCTCATTGCTCAACTTCCTTATTATGCTCAAGGCCCTTAATCTTTCTTTGTCACCCTTCCCTCCAAAATATCACACCATTGCCCTTTTTTATTTACTTAACCTGTTATTTCAACACTATCTGGCAGATTAGGATTCTTATAAATACAATCCCTCCTCTTCTTACCCCACTGCTTTATTTGTACTCAAGGTGAATTATCACCCTCCCTTTCCCCATGTGCGAGTTGATACAGTGTAGCGATGTTTAAGCACTACCCCACTTTTAGTACCCTTAATGAGACATTTTTGCAGTCTCTTGATCTGCCAGTACACCCAGCACATTTCTCTTCCTTAATCACAAGATTTATCCGTTTTACATTTTGCCAGTTTTAACAATTTTCTGTCAACATTACTTGAAACACTGGTCAGTAATGGAGTCTTACCAGTGGCAAGACACACTGCTGTAACATTTCAATAGGCAGATTATTCCAGAAAAACAGTTAAATTCTATCTGGGGGAAATAAGATAGCCTCTTTAAATCTCTGAACAAAAGGCTTCATTTAGTGCAAATAAAGTAAACCAGTATAAGTAGCTTCAACGTCTCTCTTCATCTCTGATCCCCTATCCCCCCCACACACACACACACACATGCACGCACACACGCACGCACGCACACACACACACACACACACACACACACACACACACACACACACACACACACACACACACACACACACACACCACACACACACACACCCTCTGCTTTATATACTTTCTGTGACAGATGACAGTCTCTGATTAACTCTGTGCATGTGATTTCTGACAGTCAGTATTCAGCAAACATTTTCACGGATGGTATACTATATAAATTGGTCTACTTGGCTTATTGAATGGGACTTGAGGCTGCTAGTTAGAATGTTAGCATTGTATTAAGCCTACCCCACCCTATGTATGTACTATGAACCAAGTCAGAAGCTGCAAACTGCGCTTCAAGTCAGTGTAAATGAATCCATCTGCAACTCCACAGAAGACAGCAATTTGGACATCAAATATCTGTTAGTATAGTTCTATTATGCCTCAAAGCTTGGTCAGAGTCAGCCTGACCCCTGTCTGGCCAATTCCCCTTTCCTATATCCTCTTTTTGTTAACTTTTTTAGCAGGGCTGAAAACTTAATAAAATGCCCTGGAAAGTAATCGAGATCTGTAATCAAGATAACACTACACTTTGTTTTTTTTTAACATCTTCTCACATCCTTCGTTGGATAATGTACTTCTTCCTCTCTATCCTCACTTTTTATGCTTTCTGTGTTTCATATTGTCCTTGTTCTTTCATCTGCAGTATGTTATACCTGTTTCCTTTATCTCCTAATGCTTGTACACCTTCTGCTGTCTGCCTGCATCAGTCCTAGAGCTGATACAAATAGTGCATTACATCCAGAGCTGTAGCTGCACAGGTAGCAGCACTCTTATCCATCACCAGGTGCAGTCTGATGACCATTCATGTTTTACACACTGAAATAGTTTGATTTTTTTTTTTTTTTTTTTTTTTGCATTTGATATCTATTGTTGTCAGAAGTACTTGAAGCCAGCGGACAGGCTATTGTGCATACAGTATCTGCAGTTAATTTAACAAGTACTTTTCTCCTAATTTGTCAGGATTTACAGTCTTCAGGTTTTCTGCACATTTACCACGATTTTTTTAGCTTGAGTTTCACAGTACATAACCTTTGGCTCACCTTCCTACATTTTATACAAGGTAGCATCCATGGCAAGCTAAGTCTCATGGGAAATGGCAATACTATAACCACTTCAGTGAATATCACTGCCTCTTCCTCAGCAAGATATCTGCTCTTTCGCGGCTGCTATCATCTTAGACTCAGGGCATGGAACTGTCAGAGCTGGTTCAGACAAACTCCCTGGGGCCCAATCAATTTACAGATTTTTTCTTTAGGACACAGCACTTCCAAATGAACTGATACAATGTATAGTTTATGAAAACTATTTTCTTTTCTTTTGTTTGATATGATTCCCCTTACAAGATCACAACACCCTATTGTTGTCAGCTGGGCTCTTGGAAGCAATACCACTCAAGACTTGGAGTTTTTTGCTAGATTATATGACAAATCATGAATTTGTCAAGCTTCTGAAATCTTTTACTTGAAAATTCCTCCTGGCACGAGTAAGACTCCTCCTCTCTACACATTCCCTGAGATTCATATAAGTGCATTTACCTGTTAATGTGAATACTTGACCAAATGATTTTCAAGTGTATTAGTTAAAGGATTTGACACTGATGCAAAATGAGTACCAGTTATTGTAGGTAATGCATTTTCCTTCATGACCTATGGCTCATATTTTGGAACTCAACACCAAAATGCAAAGTCTCATAAATGTTACAACTGAGTTTATCTAGGAGCACCCCACACTTCATTAATATGAAGTCACTCCTGCTAACCACATTTAACTGGCCATGAAAAGGAGAGGTGTCATTCACTACTACTCTATGTGTCATGACAGTGGAACCACATTTAACTGGCCATGAAAAGGAGAGGTGTCATTCACTACTACTCTATGTGTCATGACAGTGGTTAACACTTCTAATAAGAAAAAAATCCTTTCACTGCCTGAAACTTCTGCCCTCTTTATTCTCACTTCCAAATGATCTGCTAATCAGCTTTTAATCTTGCAAGTGTACGCACATTCTGTCATGTGACTATGTAGGGACTGAGCAACCCAATCAGCAAACAAGAGCTAGTTCAATCAATAGTAAAATCCAGACCTGGTAAAGTATGTCTTCTGAATGAAGCTTACAACTGTCTCCTGCCAATGGAATTAGAGGTTCTTTGAACAATCTAAAGTCTTATTTTCTGTTCTCCCTCTTTTAGATAGCCCCTGATAGAACCAGTCTTCAAATCAGGCAAAAGGCCTACACTTCCAGACAACTGCTGGCCAATTTATTTGCTTAACATTGATTATAAATTATTCATGATGGGTTGGGCTATTCAGCTAATGACATATCTGCCTCATATTATCCATACTGAAAAAGCAAGCTTTGTTAAAGCAAGTCAGATACGGGAAGGTACAGTCAGTGCAGGACAGTGGATAGAAGTAAGCAAGAGGCCATTAATGTCATGAGCAGTGCTGGTTCTGGACACTGAAAAAGCATTCAGTTATGTCAAACGGTCTTTCCAAGTTTTTGTACTTGAGCATTTAATGTTGTCAAAGCTTCTTGTTTGACATTGTGTGCTGTCTGTTCTGACTCTTTCACTATCATCAGGTTGGTTACTTACATGTTTACTTTCTTCCATGTCATACATGAGATTAGACAGTGCTGTCCACTTGCCCACTTTACTCTTTATCCTGGCCACTGTATACTTGGCAGCCTCTTTGAGAGATTGCCAAGTATCTCAGCATTCTGAAGATATTGTGGTCTATATTCAGGGTCATCTTACAATTTTCTCCTGATCACCTACTTCTTCTTCTTTTGCAAAACCCAATGTCTTCAGTACTGCAGTCCTGGGTGGTATTGCTCCGTGGCAGAGAGTTTGCAGATAAAGTGAAAACCATCAAATCTATATTGCTGTCAGAGAAATTTTCACCCCAGCTTTTTTTTTTAATCCAAATATACTTTCACTTGACACTCTCTACCTTAGGTACTTAATGTATACTTTAGCCCCAGATCCTTCAGCCACAAAGGATAATAACAAAGCAGTTATCCAGTTAGTGCATAGAGGCATAAACCCCTGACTACTGCCCCTGTGACCCAGGATCAATTACTGGCTCCAGTGTCTGAGCCACTGGCAGGGAAGGATGGGGTGTGCTCATTCTGAGGGTGGCACACTTGGTGCAACTTGTGTTCCATCTTTGGTAAAGGCCAGAGACACACAAAAGGACATTGTTCTTAAGGAGAATACAAGAAGATATTAGCAGAGTCACAGCAGAGGTGGGAAACTTTACCAGCATGTTCTCATTGCACATCTGTCTCTGGATGCTTAGCTGGCATGCCTGATAGGAGGGGAAGCTAGGGCATAACAGAAAATACACTCCAGCAGCAGTATGATAATAGGTCAGTGTCCTCAACTCTTCACTGGCCCTGGAAACTGGTCATGGGGAACCTGGGGGAGTACACTAAGTAAAAAAGGGAGTTATCCAGTCTATTCTCACTACATATCTAGTTCAGTATGATAGAAGCAGAGTCTGCTGTTTGAACGTAGGATCATTTAATCCAAATCCATTCTTATCCCAGCATTTTTTTTATCCTACATGCCCTTTTGTTCTTTTAGCACTTTAGACTTCTTTATTTACAGGCTAGAGAAATGCTTGCTTTCCTAGATAGCCTGAAGCAGTTCTGGCTGCAGCATTTCTGGTCTGAACACAATGGACATCTCCCCACTGTGAGTCTCTCTCTCTCTCTCTATTTGCTACTTGCTATCAGCAACAAAAGTTGTTGCATGCTGATGACAGCCTTGGGACCCCTTTTCGTAGATACCTCTTCAGATGAACTCTCTTCTGTCAGGCATGATAACTGCTCCACATCCTATCATTTTTCTGCTTCCCAAATGATCACAATGAGGGTATTTTTCATTAGGTTTTACTGGAAACCTTGAAGCCATTAGCATATCTCAGTTCGTTAACACAATCTATCACTGTTTAAGGGCTTCCTCTATTCTGTGGATCTGGATTGCATCTGGTCCCTCATTCTTCTTCTTTAATCAGGACAGTGGGTTACCCAGCAACCTTTGACTCTTTTCATGTAAATCACTGGTGGAATCTGGACCTTTTGCTACACTACCAACTTTTCTCAGCAATTCCGTTAAGAGTTTTTTGAATCACTGCTACAAATCTTTGGCATTGGTGCCTCTCACTCCTTTTATTTCATTTAAAACATTAACACCTATGTGGTGTTGAATGTCACACCTCTAGCAGCTTACAGGCAGCTTGCATTCCTGAGCATTTTCGGAAAAATAAACTTAAAAAGCATTAGATAAACAAACAAAAATATTTTGTGAACAGTAAACATTATAAAAAACTACAAAACAGCAATGGTATCAGTAAAAAGTATTCTTTGCAGTGATAATAGTCAGTGCATTCATAGCTTTTCCATAAATATCTGAATATATTAAAATGCAGACACACCCAAAATTATATTTTTGCTAAATTTTTGCAAACAAATTTTCATGGCTTGGAAACTGTACTCCCTAGACATATACTGTTAGAATACTTTTGTTAACCAGACATAAGCATTCACACAACAACAAGAAATTCCTAAACAAATGCATGTTTATTGACATAAATTCATAGCTGTTTACTAGGCTAATGACCAGAAGGGCCTTTTTAAGCCTAGCCATGCATCCCAAATCTCTGACAAGTTCTGATACCCTTGATAAGTGTAAGCATAGGCCTAGGAGATGAACCATTTACAGGTTACCTATGTCCACAAGAGACATATGTGCCAAACCAGGGATGAATTTCTAGTTTAAGCCTTTAGAACTGGTAATTCTAGTGCTGCTTGTTTTTTGGACATGCAAGAGGTCCATCAGACTGGGGTATGACAATGCCCTGCATGCCAGGCATAGATCTCCCCCCTTAAAAGCCTGTAGGAGGCAGGATACAAGGGAAAGGGCCTTGAGGAGGTCTGCATAGGGCATTTTACTTACGCCCTGTATTCTTTTTGTGAGGAACCTCTGTGAACGTTCCAATTGTTGGATATGCCTGGTTAGGTACATACCAAAGGGGGCATTGTACTTAAATTGCAGGACCACTGAAATTTGGAAGTCAACATGGGATTCCCATTTGTTATGCAGGGAGATGCGCACACCCACACACCAAGTAGGCTGGAGTGAGATTAGAACCCCTAGCTATCTAATCTTACACACTACAGATCACAGTATTTACAGCACACTCCACTGCTGACATCAAAAAGTGCAGGCCAGCTGAAATCTGGGATTCCCATTTGTTATGTAAGGGATGCATACACACATATGTATGGAAATATGAAAACATATACTTATATGAAAACATATACTTATGAAAACATGTAGTTAAAACATGTAGTTAATTTATATAATTAGCAATAAAAATATGCAACTTACAGTATAAACATCAAAGACAGTTTTCTTCAAAAACATCTAAGGTTTCACCTGATGTCATGCAACAATCTGTAAGTCTTTTTTTTTTTTTCCGGTATTAAGTTCATATGGAACTAATGTTTATTGTCATAATTACTAACAGACAACTAATATCTCTGGTACAGTGTGATATACATTAACATTGACAATGCATTTCCCTGTTTCCCATCATGGCACATCACACCATACCTCTCAACAACATGCAGGGCTCCCACTTATGAAAACATGAACACAAACGTGAAAATATAAATAACAAGAGACAAACACTGATTAATTTATCTATTGAAGCACATCCCAGATTAAAATAGTGTCATTTTGTTAATAACTCTTTGCACTTTCTATTACTACCTATTATTAGCTGGTAAGTTGGCTACTTGAAGAAGCCAGACCCCAAAAAAGGTGTGGACACCATAATTTGCTATGGGAGTGACCTGGAAATATACAAAAATTGTGTTTAGGCTTGAATGAGTTAATTCAGAACAGCAGGAGGCTAATTGACACCTTTTCATCCTGAGATCCTATGACACAGGAAACCACTTGCTTCCTGAGAGCTTTTCTTCAAGAATCTGTACTGAAACACACTTCATTAGATTTATAATATCTGATAGACAGTGTAAGCTATATCATCATCATCTTCTTTCAGCTGTTCTCATTAGGGTTCACCACAGCGGATCTTCTGTTTCTATTTCTTCCTGTTCTCTGCATCTTGCTGTTTCACACCAACTGCCTGCATGTTCTCTCTCACCACATCCATAAACCTTATCTTAGGCCTTCTTCTTTTCCTCTTGCCTGGCAGCTCCATCCTTAGCATCCTTTTCCCAATATACTCAGCATCCCTCCTCAGCACATGTCCAAACTAACACAATCTTGCCTCTCTTGCTTTGTCTCCAAACTGTACAACCTGAGCTGACCCTCTAATATACTGATTCCTAATCCTGTCCATCATAGTCACACCCAGTGAAAATCTTAACATCTTTAACTCTGCCACATCAAGCTCTGACTCCTGCCTTTTTGTCAATGCCACCGTCTCCAACCCATATAATATAGCTGGTCTCACTACCCTCTTGTAGACCTTCCCTTTCACTCTTATTGGTACCTGTCTGTCACAAATCACTCCTGACACTCTTATCCACCCATTCCACCCTGCCTGTACTCTCTTCTTCACCTCTCTTCCACACTCACCATTACTCTGAACTGTTGATCCCAAGTACTTAAACTCATCCACCTTTACCAACTCTACTCCCTGCATCCTCACCATTCCTCTACCCTCCCTCTCATTTACACACATATTTCTGTTTTAGCCGTGCTGACCTTCATTCCTCTCCTCTCTAAAGCATATCTCCAAAACCCTTTGAAAAAGTCTGTCATTTTACAGACGAAAGTGCTTACCTACTTGAACTGATTACTTATTTGAATGGAACCTATTTGAACTGACTATCTATTTGAACTGATTTTAACAGTGTCTTGTTTTGGATTGTTTTGAGTTTTCTACACCTACGGTCCATTGAGGATGGATTTATCACTTTGCCTTAAACTATTTTTGTGTGAGACTACCATTGTCCTTGGTTTGTTCAGGGTAGATTGGGATTAATTTTAACAAATTAGACATAATATAAAAACATTGGAATCTATACTAGGTATATGATAATCATTTAATATTTAAATAAATTGTAGACTCTAGGGAAATTAAAGGTAAGTTAATCTAATAGAAATAGAAACTGCAGTATGGACTTCAGAAATTAGACTCAAAAACATTGATGGTTATACTCATTTATAGAGTACATTAGAGTCCTGTAAAGATGAACAACATCTTACAGGATGCACAGGAATTCTGCTTTCCTGGGGCTATACTCTTGTAGGAAGCAATGAGTTAATATAACCAGATTCTACAGTTTGTTTGAGTGAAAGCAAAAACATTAGAATCTCTTCTGAACAAACATCCTACATTCTTAGTATAGCTCATAAAAATGTTTACAGGGAAGAAGGATATTTCTAGAAACTTCTCAAAATGTTGTGCCTGCTGCTACTTGTAGCTTTTGGTGCAGGTGTGGAGATATCAGTGCAATATCAGAAAGAGATAGTGTACTCTGCAGGAAAAAAGATGTCTTGAAATTAGTTCTAAACAGTCATATGTCAGTGTTGAATAGATGTCAGCATTTGAGATGTCTCCACTGACTGTTTCTCACCTCTGTAAATGTAGTTGCCAAGACAAGTGCATACCTTCTGGGACTGCCCAAGATTAAGAGCCCTTTGGAAGCAGCTAGAAGCGGGCTTTCTTCAGTTCTTATGTATAAGTCTAATTTCATGATGATCCTGTGCAATTTAGTCCATATACAGGGAGTGAGCCCTGATGCTTATAAGCCTCTTTTCATGGTCATCCTAGCATTCATTAAGACAGCGGCCATAAGATGTTGTGAGCCATAACAATCACCCATCTTCCCTTGATTTTAGTAAAACTGTTATCCAAATCTCCAGTATGGAGCTAAGGGTTGCCCAGTGAATGAGTACTAAAACAGCACTTCTCTTGCACTAGACCCTTTACGTTGATTCTTTGGACCTGCTATTATTCCTGGACAAAATTTAGTTGGCCCTATTTCAAAGAGATATTTGGGGATCTGCAATGAATCACAAGATCATTCTCATTGTATTTTACCTTAAATTAGGGTCCTAGTTGTTTATCTCCTTAGCTATGTTATTTTTCCCCTTTTATATCTTGTATTTTTTAATGTTTCTATCTATTTTCTTTTTTTGTGTTTTTAAATCTTTGAAGCCAGAAGTTTTCAAATGTAAGTCAGGCAGTTTGAATTCTTCCATGACAGAAAACTACAGTATAGTGTTGGTATAATTGGTTTCAGTGTGTTATGTTATTCAGAGATGTATGAATGCTGATGTTTTAATATTGCAACTTATTATATTAGAGGATGTTTGGACTTTTAACATATTAAAAATAAAATAATGTTGACTATGATTTACAAGAAAATCAGAACTTTTATTAGGAACAGGGCAAATATATGAGTAAAATGTTGGATCTCTCAAACCTGTAGTTGATACTTTCAACACAAATCTCATCAGATCAATATGCTTTACAAGTGCTCTGCCTAGAAGACACATACACCCCTTCCTAAATTAATGAAAAAATCCAGGTATAGCTTTCTAATCTGTTCAGCTCCATTAGTTGCCTGTCAGCCTAGACCAGAACAGGAATCTTGTTTTCTCAACTCCCACCCCTACCCCCCAACATATCACAGATGGTTTATGTTTCCCACAAGGTTGGCATTAAAGAGTCTTAGATCAGACATAAACTCAGAACATTAGCAATCTGGCCAATTTGCATCTGTATCATTTTGACCTTATCACTGGCATTGTGATTTCTGGGGCAAAATATGGGGCTAACTGAGTGAGACTTTGCTAAGTAGGAGTTGAAAGGGACAAATAAGTTCAATTCTGCTTCTGATTGTTTACTTTACAACTCCCAGGAACACAGTTTACCATACAGTACATGTCCTTTCTGATTTCAAGATATCTGCTGAGTTTGTGCACAACTAACAGACCATTTTCTCAGCTGTAATTTCTGCAGATGGTTCAGGATGAAGCAGTTAAACAAAATGAAGGTTGCTGCATTTTTCATGGTGTGTAAGTAGCAGTTAAAATTCAGACGTTCACTGCTCTAAATCCTTGAAAGCATGTGAGGATCAGGACACGTTGGTGGTTTAAAATTTTAGTTAAATTTTGTTGTCATCAGATCATTTGGTAAGATGAGTACTGTACCGGAACACTAAACTGTGACTTTCCAACTGGCAAACTTTAAATATTAACTTGCAGTTACCGAAGTGTTTTTATAACAAATGTATTATGACAGAATGTGCGTGTGTCTGCTTTTTGATCTAGTCTTGCCATGTGGCACTGAATCCCACAATGCTGAATCAGTTGTAGTTTGAATATACAAAGAAGTGAAACTGTGTGGTTAGAGACAAGAAAGTCCTTACACAGCATTTCAAGATTACTAAGTAAAAAATGTTTCTGTGAAACCAGGTTGGAAAATCATAATATCTGTTTTGTGGGTATGGAAGCATGCCCAGGTAAATGCATAGCAACTTGATGCTATGGAGAAGCCTAAAGCCTTCTAAATAAGTTGGAACCAAGATAATATGTGCTTGTTGATGAGTACTTCCAGTTCCCTGCTATTTTACTGCATAAGGAAGTTTTTTATCCTCACTGTAACTATGAAGCTCACTTCTACATTTAGGAATGGTTGATATGCTTCTGCCCTGAATGCAGTATCCTTTATGTCTGTATGACAAATAAGGGCAGAGTTTTGTGATAAAGGAGTTTTAATGCCATTCTTCTTACGGTACAGATTTGATCTTGATTCCCAAACTACTATGTACTTAACTTCTCAATTACTCTTTTTCCACATCAGCTTAAGGAGCAATCTTTGCCTGATCATGTTAGAGTATAAAAAGCAGTTGAAAACATTTTAATTAATTTGTTTACTTATTTATACTAACATAGACATATTTGCAAAATAACCTGAATATCATTAGCAGTAAGGCTGCAATTTGATTGTACCGATTCTGCTGAAATCATACATTATAACAACTGAATGATTCTGCTGAAATAATATACCATAACATCTGAACTGCATGAATATAGCAGACCTGAGTTTCAGCTGTATACCTTGTAATTCTTAACAAGAACAGTGTGTTTTGAGTTCTGCATGTTTAGTCCTCAGATGTAATGCATATTATCCTACCATTAGTTTTCAATTAAAAATTCTGTCTTCATTTCAACTTTCCTGTGTTTGTTGTTGATTTCATTTGCTCTGCTTGTAAACATAGACTCATAGATTCATTGACTGTTACTAGGCTAATGACCCATGGGGCTTTTCTAAGCCTATCCAAGATTTACCAAAAGAATAATGATGCCCTGCATCCAAATAGGACACTGAGGGCCAGGTACTTATAAGCTACCTCTGCCCATAAGGGACATGGGTGCCAGATCCAGTGTAAATTTTCTATTTCCCATCCAGGGGAATAAGAACTCTGCTTCATATGAATGGAAAGCCTGTTCTATAGGAGGCCAGTCTCTGGGACCCATATCTCTCTCTAGCATGTTCTATGTCACAGAAAAAAATCAGGTCCCTAGATCTTGTACTAATGGCACTTTTAGAATTACAAATATGTACATAAAAATGTATCTTTCTTTTAAAAAGTCACTCAAAAAACTTTATGATTTTTTTCCATTCCTTCCCATTTGTAGTATTATTTCTCTTCAATACAGGAAGACTTAAACAGTGTTACACTACAGTCTGGTCTTGTTGATGAGAACTGTGTGTGATGCTGGTTTGGCATTGGAGAAATCATTCTGTTCTATTCCCAGCTACTGTGCTTTCTGCTATATGATTAGTAAGTCGACCTCTTAGGAGCAGTGTTACCACTTCAGTATTGTGCTGAAAAATTGTATTATTAAAACTTGGAAAGGAAAATGCATGCCAGAACTTTTAACCTAAAATAATTACTGCAGAAAATAACAAAGTTGCAAAAAGCAGAATGAAAGTGCCTAACCAAAAACTTCCAATTTCATCAAAAGTCTTCTTGAAGAAGTCAAAAACAATGCTGTAGATAAGTTACTATATAAAATGCAAAAGCCTTTCATGTGTCAAGGAGAGAGTAGTGGCACATGCAGAATTCTGTCTCCTATTCCGTCGTTGTGTGGGGAGGGGGGTATCTGGGTGTGATGCCTTCACAATAAGGTGACTAAGATACCGAAGCTATGCTAGAGAACAAGACAGATTTATGGCATGATTTTCTTTCCTACATTTCTTTTCATAACCTCCCGCATTAATATGTATATCTGTGATCTGAATTTATTCACAAGACGGAAGCACTGTTAAAACTTATCATCAAACTTAAAACAAGACAGATCTTAACTATTTGATGTAGGAAATGATTGATTGGGTAAATGGTTAATATTATGAATACCTACTGCTGATAGCTGCATGCTGACTGTGAGGTTTTGCACTGTATTATTTTAGCATCTGATAATATGAGCCAAATTTGTCTGGCACCAAGTCTCACTCGTGTGTGGCAGTAAGAAATAATAATAAGCCTTCCTACTCATGCACGTTTTATGCAGGCCGAACAACAAATGTTTGGATCTGGTTTCATTTTAACAGATTATTTTGTCAGATGTCATTTTACAAAAAAGTGTTCTATATTCCATATTCAAATTCCTACAAGAACTGAAAATTAAAACATAAAGCAGTGCAGGTATACAAGACATAACATGTTTAAGTACAGCTAAATGTAATCTTAAAATAATGCATTAGTTAAATATCTAACATTACACTATGTCTAAACATTTAGCTTTTTTCATAAGTTAGAACTCACTTTATGTAAACAAACAAACCAGGTGAAGTCTATATACACTGGGCTGCTGCAGTTTAATGATTTATAGGGATGTCTAAGGCAGATTTAAGAAAAAGAGGGCACAGACATGCTCTACAGCTATTAAACAGGACCTGTTCTGTAGTACCTGGTGGCTATGAGTGGGTAGTTGTGGGTTGGATGGTTCAGTGCTTCACTGCTTCTTGGCAAACTGTTGTAAAATAGAAGGTCCTTCTCTGTAAGAAGAGCAAGTACATTCTTCCTTCCATCATTGAAGAGCTGTAAAACAAAAGAGTCTAATAATTCACCTTAACAGTGGATGCTGACATTCTGCAAGTTTATGACAGTGCAGTTATAATTTACAGTGCAATGTTGAATGTTCACATGCCTATTTAATACAACACACTAGCACCTGACTGCTTCCACCTGTGTGACATTTAAACAATAAGACATGATTGAAAGTTTATTAGTGTAGAACAACATCACTCTTTAAGTTGGATATGAACACAAAACAACATACCACTGGAATGACTTTTACAACAGCATGTTTTCATCACCTGTTTATATTATTATATAATGTGTCTGCACTTAGAAGTAGCTAAATAATTATGTTTGTTTAATCACAAACATATCAACATAACTGTCAATAACACATATAAAGATATTCTTTGTGAAAACTATTGACTTAGATAAGAAGCCAGTAAATTAGAACTGGTGCCTTGTAAAGCAATACATGGGATACAGAATGCCATAGTTTCAGGCCGGGAAGAAATGTATGCATGAATGAGAAAGAACCAAGTATCTAGACCGAGACTCGAATCCAAGCTCTTAGGAATACTGATGTTCTTCATGTTTCACTGTTGCAGTCATTACATTCGGGTAATCTGCTGGCAGGTTGCCCTCAGTCGGCCTGATTAACAAAGTCTTGGGTCCTGCGTCAGTTGCTGTCTCTTCTTCCATGACGTCAGGTCGTCAGGGATATAAAACATGCATCCAATGCCATTACATCAGTCTTTCTTGCCGTGCGGTGCCCGAAGCAGAAGCAGTTCACAAGTGCCGGTCGTCCGACTCCTGAAATTTTCGTTTTTGAGTTTCAGAACCAAAGTCTTCAACTTAAAGCTAAGTACCCTGTTGTGGAAACTTTTTCTTGCTCCTTACCGATGTCAGTAAAAGTTAATAATTGCATTACTTGTGGAAAGCAAATACCTCACAAAGATTTTCAATCGTACTGTATTCCTTGTCTAGGCCCTGACCACGATGTACCTTGCTGTCGGTTTTGTGCTTTATTTAATCAGTGCACTATCCGTCGTCGGTACATTTTTGCCTCTAAATATTTCAGTTTGCGGTTTAATTATCCAGAAATGTCGTCAGTTAGCCATACGACTAACGGGATTCCGAAAAAATGCAAAGATAAAGACAGGGACAGACTGCCATGGTCCAAAACTGCCAACGATGCTTCTCTTAAGCCAGTCGCCAGTTCGCCAGTACTCAGTGAGGTGCTTTCGCAGCCCCTGATACCTGCTACTTCTGATTTGCAGGCCTCTACTGAGACCCATTTGGCGTCTGGTATGCCGCGAGAGGCTTCACCTATGGAACCCGTGGATGTCTCTACCTTGGATGGGTCTGGAGCCGCTGTGCAGGCACTGGCTTCTGAGGGTGTATTCAAGCCTACAGACTTGCATATTAAATTGACTCCACCTTCATTACTAAGGCCTAAATCTCGATCTATGTCTAAAAAAATGACTCCCAGGTCACATGTTCAGGCCCCTATGCCTAAAAAACAAATGATAAAAATGGCTGAAGATCTAATTACTCTAATCAGGGGTAGTCAACCCACCACCACCCCACCAAGAGGCCTAGTGCTGAGCTTGATTATGAATCTTCTGATCAGGTTTCTGTTTCTTCTGACTCTTCTAATGACCTGGATTTATCCATACCTACTTATGAGGATTCTGATGCAGAGGATTCCTTTCCCACTGCTTCCCCTCCTGAGGATTTTTCTTTTGGGGAAACTTTACATACCTTAAGGGAGCATTTCCACTGGGAAAGTCAGGAATTTTCTGATTCAAAAAAGAGGCTTAGGGATTTCCTTCTTCTACCTCAGCATAGGCCCTTGGCTATACCTCCTTTACCAGACATTGTTGATGATGTGTTTTCGGAATCCAATTTGGCCCCTGATTCCCTGCCTCCTGCTTCTAGTAAACCTGACAGATACTACAGGGTTCCTGAGTCCCACAAGTTCCTTTTCAAAAATCCTGTTGCAGATCCAGAAACCATTTCTCAGGGGCCCAAAGGCATTAAGGCTTCTACTGCTAAAAATCCTACCCCTTCTGATAGAGACTCCAGGGCGCTGGATAGATGGGGTAAGAAGGTTTATACTTCTGCAACCTTGGCAATCAGGGCTTTAAACTTCCAATTTCATATGTTAAAATATCAACAGCATATTATTGGACTGCTTAAACAAAAAATAATGTTGATTCATGACTGTGTGGAAAATAAAGATTTACAGGATTTATTGCATTCTGATGAACAAGTTGGAAAACATACTTTGCAATGTGGTTTTGATTCTTTAGATACCTCCTGCAGGGCTGCTGTTACTGGGTCTGTGCTTAGAAGGCATGCTTGGCTTAAGGAGCAATATTTGCCTGATTGTGTTAAAGCGAAATTGTTGGATGCTCCTTTAAATCAGGACCACCTGTTTGGCAATAAAGCTGAAGAAATTCTAAAAAAGATGGACGATAAAGCTAAATCTATGCAAACTGTTAAAGATTTCTTACAAGTGCAACCTCCAAGATTTAGTAGGCACTGGCCTACAAAGAATTGGTCTTTTCCATCTATTTCCAGAACCTCTAAAGCCACACCCAGACACACCAAAAACACCAGGTTTCAGTCCGAGGGGACTCTCATAACTAAGCAATGGGGGGGCATCCACTTCTAAATCTGGAAATAACAAGACACCCCCCTATGGTAAACAGTCACAATGACTTCCTTTTAAAATTACCAAGCACTTACCTTTTAGCTGCCCCTTTGGGGGGAAAGATTGCTCTTCATGCAAAGAACTGGGAACTCACAACTCAGGACAAATGGGTTTTAAATATAGTGTCCCAGGGATACAGATTTCATTTCCACACGTTGCCAACACCAAACGGGTGGCCAGACCTGCCCCCAAATCAGTAGACAGAGGCTCAAAAACAACTACTTTCCCTCTTACATATGGGGGCTATTCTACCAGTACCAGAAGAGAAAAAGGGACAAGGTTTCTATTCCGGGCTCTTTCTGGTACCCAGAAAAGACAAATCATAGCGTCCAATTCTGGACCTGTCTACTCTAAACATCTTTCTGGACATTCCAAAATTCAAGATGCTGACTCTTCACCAGTTACTTCCTATGCTAGGCAAAGATGTCTGGTTGGCAACTCTAGATTTAAAAGAAGCATACCTGCACATCCCAATCAGGGAATCTTGCAGAAAATACCTAAGCTTCAAAGCAGGCTGCTTGCATTATTAATTCTCTGCACTGCCCTTTGGCTTGTCTACTGTGCCCAGGGTATTCACAAAGTGTCTGGCTCCAGTTATTGCATTTTGCAGGCAAAGAAATATTCAAATATATCCATACCTGGACAGTTGTCTAATTCAGGCAGAAAACCAGGGCATACTTCTAAATCATCTGGCATTTGTAAAAAGGGTTATAACTTGTCTGGGGTACACCATAAATGAAAATAAATCACAACTGGTATCCTCCCAACAGATTACATTCCTGTGTGCAAGCTTGAATAGAACTGCCCAGATGGCTTTCCTCATGCCAGAGAAGCAAATTCATTTGGTAACTTACTTCAAACAAGTGGCCACAAAAACCCTGCTATCTGCAAGACAAATACTGCAAGCCTTGAGGTTCATGGCCTCCTGCATTCTTCTAATTCCATATGCAAGATTGCATATGAGGAAACTACAGTGGTACTTAGTCTATGAAGTCAACATTGTCACAGCCTGGAAACAATGATTCCTATCATACCTTGCCTACGCCTGGAATTCCTATGGTGGGCAGAGGCCTGCCACCAAAACAAGGGACTGCCATTCACACTACCCCCTGCCACCCAAACCCTGACTACAGATGCATCAGACAATGCATGGGGGGGGGGTACACCTAGCAGGGAAGTGCATTCAGCGCAACTGGAACCCAAATCAAATGCACCTACATATCAATCAAAAAGAAATGTTAGCTGTACAGAAAGCTCTGACAGCCTTCAAGGACTACATTCTTCCAGGACAACTAAGGGTAAAGACGTACAACACCACAGCTATGTGGTACATAAACAAGCAGGGGGGTACACATTCTTACCCCTCTGTAGACTAGCTATGGCATTGTGGAACACAGCCTTGAGCTACCAAGTGCACCTACAAGCTCAATTCCTGCCAGGAAAATTGAATACACTGGCAGATGGACTAAGCAGAAATCTCATGGACCCACATGAGTGGAAACTGGAACCATGGATTTTCAACATGTTGACAAGCAAATGGGGGAGTCCAGACATCGATCTATTTGCCTCCCCCCAGAACTACCAGTTGGACGAGTTTTGCACAAGGACTCCCCACAAAGAAGCCTGGAAAGTGGATGCTCTGTTGTTCAGCTGGAAAAACCTATCAGTCTATGCCTTTCCCCCCTCTGCCTCTGCTCTCTAAAGTTCTGCTAAATGTCAAACAGGACAAGCCAAGAATGATTTTGATTGCTCCAGACTGGCCACACCAACACCGGTACCTACTCCTGCACAGTGTGTCACAAATATCTCCATGGCACCTGCCTCAGACCCTCTTCCTTGCTGTCTCAGCAGGAGAACCAAATTCTGCACCCTCAGCTTCCAGCATTGAACCTTGTGGCCTGGCTAATCACATAAATTCACCCTTATCATGCATCAGCAAACCTGTGATGGATGTCATCTTTTAGGCGAGAAGGCCTAGTACTAGAAAATCTTATGCTGACAAATGGAAAAGATTCTGTGCCTGGAACCAGTCTTTAGGGATGAGCACAGCAGCACCCAATTTACCTCAGATTTTGCAATACTTAGCTGAGATACTTCACAAGGGCCTGTTTTTTTCCTCTATTAAAATCCACACTTCAGCTATTTCAGCTCACTATAACACAGAACCACTCCTCTTCTCTCATCCCCTGCTCAAGCAGTATCTCAGAGGGGCAAAGAACTTAAGACCACCCAGGAGAGCCCCTACCCCTGCCTGGGACCTTAACTTTGTTTTGGAGAAGCTCGCTGTACATCCTTTCAAGCCAGCTACTTCTGCAGACTTAAAATTTCTTGCTTGGAAAACAGACTTCCTTTTAGCAATCACTTCAGCTAGAAGGATATCTGAATTACAGGCCCTTATGGCAGTGGAGCCTTTCATCATCTTTCATGCGGACAGGGTATCTCTGAGGATCAATCCATCCTTCATGCCCAAGGTGGTTTCCATTGTGGCTCTTAATCAGTCCATTAATTTGCCAACCTTTTTTTTCTCAATCCACAGGACAAAGGGGAATGGATTCTGCATTCCTTGGATGTGCACAGACAACTTAGATTCTACTTGGACAGGACTAAATCTCAAAGAAAATCTGAACAATTACTGGTAGCATTTGCTGCAGGGGAAGGCTATTTCAAAACAAACCATTTCTAAATGGATAAGCCATTGCATTCATTTCTGCTATAAGCACCATGGAAAACCTATCCCCCAGGGGATCAGATCTCACTCCACCAGGGCTGCATCTACTTCTACAGCCTTTCTCAGAGGTGTTCCTATCAAGGATATTCTAGAAGCTGCTACTTGGAGTTCTGTACATACTTTCACCAAGCATTATCATTTACCAGTTTTCTCTAAATCCAAAGCTGGCTTTGCCACTGCTGTCTTGCAGGGCCTTATAGCTGGTCCTAATGCTATATAAACTCCTCCTCCCAACCATAGCTTTGGGAATCTACCCAAATGTAATGACTGCAACAGTGAAACACGAAGAACATAGTACAGTTGTGTACACTTACCATAAATGTAGATGTTGAGTGTATTCACTGTTGCAGTCCTGGTTACCCTCCCTCCAGCCCCCTAATTTTCTCTGGCTAGACCTCTACTTTCTTTTACTATGCTTAAAAGCCTTGCTGGTGTATTTGCTTTTGGTTGGAGGTATATTTTTGTGTTTTTAATTTTATTTGCTCCCCATTAGGGGTCACCTGACATCTGGGGCAAGAAAAACTGATGTAATGGCGTTGGATGCATGTTTTATATCCCTGACAACCTGACGTCATGGAAGAAGGGACAGCAACTAACGCAGGACCCAAGACTTTGCTAATCAGGCCAACTGAGAGCAACCTGCCAGCAGATTACCTGAATGCAATGACTGCAACAGTGAATACAGTCGAACATCTACATTTGTGGTAAGTGTACACAACTGTACTTTCTACTTATTCTATTAGCAGCACCACAGAAGCAACTGGAAATATGTGTGGTCTGCATTTGTATTGATCATTCTGATTGGGAAAGTCATATCAGGTAAATCCATTGAAATATTCTGGCTCATTAACTAAAGCTGTGAGAAGAGCTGTGAGCTCCACTTAGACATCTGTGATGTAGACTAATATAACAAAGTGAACAAATGCCTGCTCTCCAAAACATAATACTACTATATTCCAATAACCGTATCTTACGCTCCTCTAATACATCTCTTCTATAAATATCCAAATCTAATAACAGGACTGGCAACTCTCTTTACTCATATCAAACAGCCAAAATCTGGAACACACTCACTCTGTTAGAACCACAATTAACTTTGCCCACTTTAAGAAAATACTCAAACCCCACTTAACAATTGGCTCTGCCCCTGGTCCAGCCCTGGTTAACTCACTCAAACCCCACTTATTTAACAATTGGCTCTGCCCCTGTTCCAGCCCTAGCTAACTCATCCAAACCCCACTTATTTAACAATTGGCTCTGCCCCTGCTCTAGCCCTGGTAATTCACCCAAACTGCACTTATTTAACAATTGGGTCTCCTCCTGCTCTAGCCCTGGTAACCCACCTAAACCCACTTATTTAACAATTGGCTGTGCCCCTGTTCTATCCCTGGCTAACTCACCCAAACCCCACTTATTTAACAATTGGCTCTGCCCCTGTTCCAGCCCTAGCCCTGGTAACCCACCCAAACCCACTTATTTAACAATTGGCTGTACTCCTGTTCTATCCCTGGCTAACTCACCCAAACCCCCCTTATTTAACAATTGGCTCTGCCATGCTCCAGCCCTGGCTAACTCACACCACTACTTTTTCCATTTTTTTCTATGCTATTACTGCTACCATATTATTATCTGCTCACCGCCTAACCCCCTAAACTACTTACTCCTACTGCTAACTATGTATTCTTTTCCCTCATCTCTTCTGTTCCTTTTCTCTACACTCACCTAGCTCTCCAGTAACTCTTACCTACCATACACCCCTTTCTCTCGCTCTTTCTTTCTCTCCTCTGTAAGTATCTCTCCTGACCCATCCTCATTCACTCTATTCCTCAGGCACATTTTAAAGTGAGGTACACTAACAATTGCATTCCCAAATTTGTACTCGATTTATTGTTAAAATAATAATACCCATGAAGTATCTTGCTTTACACTGTAACTATTTTAGTAATTTTTGTAACGAAGTACAGTAAACTGCCAGTTAACCAGCACCCATAGGGATTAGTAGATGCCAGATAACTGTAGTTTCTGGTTGCTTGAGAGTTACTATTAAAAACAGGCCTGACTAACACTGTACCTTATACTATTTGTTTGGTTTGACTTGTTCTCAGGTTGGGGAGAGAGGGAATTTACTCCTAACTTCCATTTTAAAAGTCTAAAACTCTAAAAACATAAGGCATTTGTCTGCAAGGGGAAAAGTGCAACACATGAAAATTGTACTGTATTTCTTCAATTTTTTTTTTTTTGCTGTTTGCTTGTGTTCCAGCTAACTGAGAGTTTACTTTATATTGCCATGCTTCCATGTTTTTCTTTACTTTATATTCATATAATTGTGCTTTGCTTTAATTTATGTCTGTAATTTTGCTTTGCTTTATATCCATGTCATTTTGCTTTTTGTGTGTGGAGCTTTTCTCCCTGGGCCTCCTCTGAAAATGGGTTTATGCCCAGTCAGACTTTCCTGGTAAATGCCAAAAGAAACAAATAAATAAATAAAGATATGGCACAATTCCTCACAAAAAGTTAACTAATTAATTAGTCTAGGAGCAGTCTCTCTGCTGATGGCCTGAGTACAACATTAGCTCAACAGCATGACAAAGTGAGCAGCACAAGGGATAATAAGACATTGGGACCAAAAACGGGAAACAGTACAAGGCTCACTAATGGATACGGCCCTTTCTTTAATGCCTTTATTATTCTTTCATGCCTCTCATGAACTAACTCACTAGTGTTACTTGCTTGCTCAGTCATAAAAATCGCACTGTGAATTTAAGCATTTTCAAGTTTTATTCACTAGGTTTCCAAAAAACAAAAAAGAACAAACTGCAACAAAGCTAGCCCTCGCTCTCACCACGGTTCCACAGCAAACACACCCCTCAGGCAATCCCGATCAGGTTAGGAAAATCTCAAAATATAAAAGGCAAGACGCCAATGATATTATAAAGATAGAAGATTGTTTCGTTCATTGGTGTCTTGCCTTTTTATATTTTGAGATTTTCCTAACCTGATCGGGATTGCCTGAGGGGTGTGTTTGCTGTGGAACCATGGTGAGAGCGAGGGCTAGCTTTGTTCAAGTTTTATTTACTGTTTTACTTGCATTGGTTAATGCAATCCTAAAGTGTAGAACAACACACCACACCACATACCCCCCCCCAAAAAAAAAAAATGTGTGCTGATAAAGAAGTGTAATCAGTTTCAGGGCACAGATATTTTTATCTACATCCTGGGTACATCACTAAGACAATTATCACCATGCTGTGCACAAAATCAACCCCAAACCAGTCAAAACTTCTACCTTTAACTCCCAGTCTCAGCCCCAAATGTTGTTTGTCTTTTCGGATTTCCCAGTTAGGGGTCGCCACAGTGAAACTCCGGTCTGCTAATGATTGGCAGTCAATTTTTATGGTGCCGAGTTGCCAGCCCTATGCCCAAACCTTCAGCGAAGGCATGCCCATTCACGCATGTCTTTCGGAGGCCACTTGGCCATGGGGAGGACATGCAGCCTCCACACAGAAGGCACTCCAGCTGAAATTCGAACAGGAGAACCTCTTGCTGTGAGGCAACAATGCTACCACTGTACCACCGCGGCTTAATAAAAGGAAATAAAACTATGCATATTGTAGCCACTAAACATAACTTCCCCAAAACAATTACGCATGTACATCTAATGAATAAAATGCAAGTGTAACCTGATTTTAATAAAAAATAATTAACTATGCAAACACCTACATGGAAAATTGCATTACTGGCAAAATGGGACTGACTCGAAATAGTTAAGCTAAATAAAACTAAGCCAGCTTAAAATAGCTAAACTATCAAATTAATACATATTAACATAAATACCACAACTTTATCAGATTCCAAAAAATATATATCTTAAAATAACCCATTGATAAAAACATACAGAAATTATGTGAAGCTGTACTCCATCCAATAGAAATGAATGGGAAATAGTAAGTTATAACAACAATGTGGAGAATTGATAAAAGGATTATATCGGAGCAAATTTCATGTGCGACATAAAATATCTAATTCTGGAAGACTGATAACTCAGTTGCAGAACTTGTGGTTTCAAAACTCATAAATGTGTTCCTTAACTTTAAATTACTAGATATTATCACATTCCAGAACCCCCCCCCCCCACATATTCCATATAAAACAATAGTGCCCTTTATCTCTTCTAGTAATTTTCATTCTCTTTCCCCCAGATTCAGTAATCTTCCATGCAGGGCTAGCTTAGTCCTGCATGGAAGGGACCATTTAGGAGCAGCATGGCAGCACGTTATGCATATTAATGAAGGCACAATGACTGAGCTCCTAAACGGACACAGAGCATGGCCATGTGCAGGGGGCGTGTCTGAGAGCAGACTTCTCATAATAAACATGCCCCTGCAATAAAGAAAGTACAGTTGTGCACACTTTCCATACATGTAGATGTTCGAGTGTATTCACTGTTGCAGTCATCACACTTGGGTTATCTGCCTACAGGTAGCCCTCAGTCGACCTGAATACCAGAGTCTTGGGATTTCTGCGTTGGATGCTCTTGCTTCTTCCATGACATCAGGTTGTCAGGGGTATAAAACAGGCAGCCGATGCCATTACATCAGTTTTTCTTGCCCCAGATGTTAGAAGCCCCCCCAAATAGAAAGCTAGTATATGGTGTGTAACACCACCAGTAAAAAATAAATACCCCTGCCATAAAAAATGGCCATGTAGAGGATAGGTTGAAAGGATAGAGAAAAACAGGGGGCTGGAGGGAGGGAAACCAGGACTGCAACAGTGAATACACTCGAACATCTACATTTATGGTCAGTGTACATGACTGTTGCAGTCATCACACTTGGGTTGATTGAGAAAGGGTGGAGGCATTCAAGAGGAGTTAGGGATGGCTAGCAGGCCTTGTAAAACTGCTGTAGCAAATCCAGATCTGGATTTAGAAAAAAATAGGTAAGTGGTAATGCTTGGTGAAGGTGTATACAGAACTCCAGGGTGCAGCTTCCAGAATGTCCCTTGTAGGGGCTCCCCTGAGAAATGCTATAGAGGTGGAAGTAGCCCCTAGTGGAATGTGTTCTGATCCCCTGTGGGGTAGGCTTTCCATGGTGTTTGTAGCAGAAATGGATGCAGTGTGCTATCCATTTGGAAATGGTTTGCTTTGAAATGGCCTTGCCGTCTGCCCCTGTAGCAAAGCTGACTAGCAGCTGGTCAGATTTTCTGAAAGGTTTAGTCCTGTCAAGGTAGAAACTGAGCTGTCTGTGCACATCCAAGGAGTGCAGGATCCTTTCCCCTTTATTCTGAGGGTTAGGGAAGAAGGTTGGAAAATGGATGGATTGGTTTAGAGCCACACTGGAGACCACCTTAGGCATAAAGGAAGGGTTAGTCCTGAGGGAAACTCTGTCAGCATGGAAAATAATGAAGGGTTCCACAGCCATTAGTGCCTGTAACTCAGACACTCTTCTAGCTGAGATTATGGCTAAAAGCAAGGCTGTTTTCCAAAAAAGGAATTTTAACTCTGCTGAAGCCGCAGGTTCAAAAGGGGGGAGCGTGAGCTTTTCCAGTACAAAGTTAAGGTCCCAGGCAGGATGGGTGTTGTCCTAGGGGGCCATAAGTTGTTAGCCCCTCTCAGAAACTGCTTGATGAGAGGGTGAGAGAACAGAGGTGGCTCAGTATTATAATGAGCTGAGATGGAAGAGGCATGAATCTTAAAGGAGGAGAAGGATAGCCCTCTTTGGAGTAGCTCTGCTAGGTAATCAAGGATTTGAGGTACAGCTCTGTCCTTTCCTTTAGACTGACTCCAAGAGCAATATATTTTCCACTTCTCAGCATAGGATTTTCTAGTACTAGGCCTTCTGGCCTCAAGAATGACATCCAGCTCCTGCTTGCTGAGGGTTGCTGGTGAAGTATTCAGGGGATAAGCCAAGCTGCAACGTTTAGGGTTTACAGCTGTGGATGCAAAATATATCCCTCCTGCTGAGACAGCAGGGAAGGTGACTGATGAAGGTGCCAGGGTGGCACTGTTGTCAGACTGCATAAGAGTGGGTACCAGTGCTGGTGTGGCCAATCTGGGGTAATAAGAATTGCCCTTGGGCTGTCCTGTCTGATCTTGAGTAGTACCTTTGAGAGGAGAGGCAGAGGGGAAATGCATAAATTGAGAGGTTTCCCTATTTGAAGGATAAGGCATCCACCTTCCAAGCCCTGCTGTGAGGATTCCTGGGGCAGAATTTGCTCAACTGGTGCTTCTCTGGGGAGGCAAAGAGGTCCACCTCCGGTATTCCCTACCTCTGGATTAGAAGGTTGAAGGTGTTGGGCTCCAATTTTCACTCGTGTGGGTCCAGGAGATTTCTGCTTAAGTCATCTGCCAGTGAATTCTGTTTGCCTGGCAGGAACTGAGCTTGCAGATGCATTTGGTTGCTCAAGGCTGTGTTCCACAGGGCCATGGCTAACCTGCAGAGTGGGTAAGAATGGTTCCCCCTACTTGTCTATGTACCACATAACTGTGGTGTTGTCTGTTTTTATCAGCAGCTGTCCTGGAAGGATTAGGTATTTGAAGGCTGTCAGAGCATACTGTACTGCTAACATCTCTTTTTGACTGATGGCAGAAGAATTTGTCCTGAGCTCCACTTTTCCTGAATGCATTTACCTGCCATGTGAGCCCCCCATGCATAGTTTGATGCTTCTGTAGTCAGGATTTGGACAGTGAGGGGTTGAGTGAAAGGCATTCCCTTGTTGTGGTTGCATGCTTCTGCCCACCAGAGGAACTCTGTCCTTAGACAAGGAGTGATCGGAATGACTGTTTTCAAGTCCTGAGAATGTTGGCACCAAAGACTTTTTAAGTACCATTGAAGTTCCCTCATATGCAATCTTGCATATGGGATTAGCAGAATGCATGAGGCCATGAACCCTAGGGCTTGCAGTATTTTCCTTGCAGATCTTTTGGTGGCCATGTGTTTGAAGTAGTTGTTCAAATAGCGCTGTTTTTCTGGAGTGAGAAAGGCCATCTGGGAAGTTGTGTTCAAGTTTGCTCCCAGGAATACAGTTTTTTGACTGGGCACCAGTTGTGATTTCTTTTCGTTGATGGTGTACCCCAACGAAGATAGGAGTCATATTACAAATGCCAGGTGCTGAAGTAGTAATTCCTGACTCTCCACCTTAATCAGGCAATCGTTCAAGTATGGAAAAAAATGGATATTTCCCTGCCTGCAGTATGCAATAGCTGGAGCCAGGCACTTTGTGAATACTGTGGGCACAGTAAATAAGCCAAAGGGAAGTACAGAGAACTGACAGTGCATAGAGCCTGCCCTGAAGGATTTCCTGCAAGACTCCCTTATGTGGATGTGCAGATAGGCTTCTTTTAAGTCTAGGGGTGACTAGCCAGGCAGCCTTGGCTAGCATAGGGAGAAGCTGTTACAGGATTAGCATTTTGAATTTTGGGACCACCAGAAAGGTGTTGAGAATTGATAGACCCAGGATTGAGCACCAAGAGCCCTCTTTTCTGGGCACCAGGAACATTATGGAGTAGAAACCCTGTCCCCTTTGTTCTACTGGAACAGGTTGGATGGCCCTGATATTGAGCAGGGAATGTACTTGCTTTTGCGCCTCTGCCCACTGGTTTGGAGGAAGGTCTTGAAACCTGCTTTGGTTGGCAGGGAATGGAAGTAGAATGGAAATAGAATCTGTACCCCTGGGATACAATGTTTAGAATCCATCAGTCCTGAGTAATGAACATCCAGTTTTTGGCATGAAGGGCAAGTTTTCCTCCTAGGGGTACAAGTAGATGGGCAGGACTGGAAAGGATAATTGACAAGTCATTGTGAAGGGGGTGGCTTGCCACTCCCTGTTTTTGAGGTGGGAGCACTCAATTGTTTAGATCTCTGCATACCCTGAGACTGTAGTCTTGATTGGTTTGATTCCCCTAGGTTTGGACTGAGAAGGTCTGGAAGGGGCTGGAAAGAACTAGTTTTTTGTAGGCCAATGCCTACTGAATCTAGGTGGCTGCACTTGTAAGAATTCTTTAACAGTTTGCATAGATTTAGTTTTTTGTTCCATCTTTTTAAGAACCTCTTCTGCTTTGGTCCTGATTTAAAGTAGTGTCTAGTAATTTTGATTTGACATGGTCTGGCAAGGTTTGTTCCTTCAGCCAAGCATGCCTTCTCAGAACAGATCCAGTGACTGCAGCCCTGCAAGATGCTTCTAGGGCATCAAAGCCACACTGCAAAGTATGCTTACTAACTTGGTTTGCAGAATGCATTAACTCTTGTAAATCTTTATTTTCTGCACAATCTGGAAGTAACACCATTTTTTGTTTAATTTGTTCCATAATATGTTGCTGGTACTTCAACATATGAAAGTGGCAATTCAATGTCCTGATGGCCAGAGTTGCAGAGGTATATACTTTCTTACCCCATCTGTCTAAAGCTCTAGAATCCCTGTCTGAAAGAGTAGGGTTTTTGGCTATAATAGCCTTAATACCTTTAGGCCCCTGGAAAATGGTCTCTGGATCCACAGTAGGATTCTTAAAGAGAAATTACTCTGTAGTACCTGTCAGGTTTTCTAGGGGCTGGTAAAGTGTCTGAAGTAAGACTGAATTCCATGAAGACATCATCTACAACATCCAGGACAGGGGGTATAGCTAGGGGCCTGTGCTGAGGCAACTCTAAAAATTCACTGAGTCTCTTTTTGGACTGAAGATAATCCTTGCATTCCCAGCGGAAATGCTCTGTTAAAGTATGCAAGGTTTCACCAAAGGAAAATTCCTCTGGATGGGGAGGCAGAGGGAATGGATTCCTCTGCATCTGAATCCTCAAAGGTAGATAAGGGTACATCCTGGTAATCAGAAGGGTCAGAGTCATCGGACTCATGGTCTGTAGAATCGGAAAGAAACTCAATTCTTGGTCTCTTAGCAGGGGAAGGCTGGCGTCCAGTAATTAGGGTGATAAGGTCTTCAGCCATTCTAAGCATTTGTTTTTGAGGCATGGGAGTTTGAGCATGCACTTTGGTCACTGTTTTTTTAGGCATAGTGCATACTCTGTGCCTGAGAAACTTGGTTGTTTTAGCTAGAAATTAAGTTGTTGGTTTAATGCGAATATTGGTAGGTCAGTATACATCCTCAGAAGCCAGTGCCTGCACAGCGGCTCTGGACCCATCCAAGGTAGAGACAGGCTCCATAGTCGAAGAAGCATCTCGCAGCATACCAGACTCCGAATGGGTCTCAGCAGAGGCCTGCGAATCTGAAGAAGTGGGCATCAGGGGCTACAAAGGTGCCTCACTGAGTACCGGCGGACTGGTGACTAGCTTAATGGAAGCATTATCGGCAGTTGTTGACCTATGCGGTCTGTCTCTGTCTTTATCTTTGCACTTTTTTGGAAGATTGGTAGTCGGATGGGTTACTGAAGCCATTTTGGAATACAGAGAATGAGAGTGAAAGTATTTAGCTACAAAAATAGCCCGATGATGAATGGTTCGGGCATTAAACAAGGCACAAAATCAACAGCGAGGGATGTCGTGGTCTGGGCCTAAACATGTGACACAGTAAGAACGAAAATCTCTGTGAGGTATTTGCTTTCCACAGGCAAGACAATTGTTAACTTTTTCTGACATCAGTTAGAGCAAGAAAAAAGAATCCCCAATGGGGTACTTAGCTTTAGAAGACTTCAGGTTTGAAACTCAAAAAACGAAAATTTCAGGTAGCGGCTGACCGGCAATTGCAAACTGCTTTTGCTTTGGGCTCCTTCTTGGCAAGAAAGACTGATGTAATGGAGTCGGCTGCCTGTTTTATAACCCTGATGACCTGACATCATTGAAGAAGCGACAGGATCCGATGCAGAAATCCCAAGACTCTGGTATTCGGGCTGACTGATGGCTACCTGCAGGGAGATAACCCAAGTGTGATGACTGCAACAGTGAAACACGAAGAACATCTATAGTTTAGTAATAACAATGAGCGAGACCGCTCACAGGAGGTTGCATACCACTAGCAACAGCCCCCCCAAATTTATAAGAGCAATAGTTAAAATATAATAATATAAACAAGTAAATTTCTTTTTTTTTATCAACCAGATAAAATTTAATCATAGGTGCGCAGGTATGCCCATTGCTTATCTATGTATACTGCAGCTTAAATGGCACAAGAAGAAAAATATCAAGATATATGCAAAAGAAGCAGTACTGCAATAGTGTAGTGGTCAAAGCATTCACCTTACAAGCAGTCAGTCTCAGTTCGAGTCTCACTCCCGTACATTCCATTTTCCATGTCAAATCATTTTATGAACAATATTTTTTGTTGCATAACCTACTAAGTAACATATATTTGTGAACTGGAGGACTGCTTTAAATGCAGATGTGAGGTGTCATTGTAATAATGTAGTAAAATCCACAGATAAACATAAGTGCCCCATACAGTATATGTACACATTAATCAGGGATACAAATCAAAGGTATAATGTGTAATGAATGATAAATCCATAGAGTGTCTAAATCTACCACCTTCCCAAGAACCATTTTACATTTCTGTCTAAATTAGTGTGGGGGTAAGTGAGAGTAAGCACTATTATGCAGTAGTAAGAGGGAGTAAGCATATTTAAGCAGTAGTAAGTGGGTTTAAGCCCATTTGTGTGGGGGTCAATAATGCACACACAGGTTAAGCAATATTGAAGCTAACTCTCTGTAAGCATATTTAACTGGAGGTTAGCATTGCTTACCTTCATGAAAACCCATGCTAACCTCATTACAATTGCTTAAACGTGCCTTAATCATTCTGTGTGCAGCAGTCGCTGTTCTGCCAGAAACAAAATAAACAGCCCTTGCAGGTCTTGAACCCAGGACCCTGTACACTATAATCACAATAGTTTACCAGTAAGCCATCACAACAGTGCATAAGACTGAGGTATCACCAAACAGATTCTCACTATAGGAATATTAAACTTAACATGTGAAAGGAATCTATATACAGTTTTATATTGTATAACCTACTACATAACATAAATATGTGAACTGGAGTATTGCATTAAGTCCAGATGTGAGGTGTCACAAAGTGTTGAAATCCCCTAATAAACACAAGGACCCCATACAGTGTACGTGCACATGAATCATCGATACCAAACACATACATAACATATGATGAATAATAAATCAATGCCAAAAAGCAAATAGTATGCAAATTAAAAATTAAGCAACGCTAAGCTTTGCACAGCCCTGCTTACTAGGTGCAAGCAATGTCTAGGCCAGCTAAATCAGTTTGCCCATTGGTTTTTACCCCTTTAAGCAATGCCAAACTTAGGTAAGCAGGTTTGCCCATAGCTTAGCAGTTTCAAAACTGTCCAACTACAGCAAAGTGCACAAAATCAGCCCTATTTAAACCCAACAGGCAGGAATACATCTCATAACTGGTTGCAAATTCCTCCTGTAGGCACTATGACTGGTGTGGGAGAGGGAGTGCGCTTTCAGGTGCAGTACTTTGGCATCCAGGAGTCCAAAGTTATGGCAGGGCTCCTTGTTAAAGACCATGACCAGAGACTGCTGCAGGGCCAGTACCAGAATTCTCAGTATAAAGCGGAAGCCTGGGACCGTCTTGCCCATGACCTCACCAGTGCCACTGGCATACCTCGAACTGGTGAGCAGGTAAGGCATCACTATGCTGACCTGATGTGGAGAAAGAGGGAGCTCTTGGATCAGTGGATCCAAGAGGCTAGGCGGATGGGGGATGTCCCAGCTGTGTGTAAGTATCAGTCCACTACCTGTTTAATAATTGCCAGCTCATGTATATTATGGATAGGTATGGCTAAATAATCCTCTTATGTCTTTGACAGTGGCAAACAAGTGGGCTTTGAACCAGGAAGCCCATGCCTGTAGATTGCAAAGGTTGCATCATGAGGCATGTTAATAATACTCCTGCATGTACTGTCATAAGAAATAAATCTAAAAGTAGTAGAAAGTTAATTGCCAGTATAAAACCTCTATTCTTTAGGGCATGTACTCCAATCAATATGGCAGGAATATTCTAATATAGGTTGCATGTAAATAAAAGGTTAATAGTCTGACAATAAAAGTCTAACTCCTGGACTGCCTGTGTTTACTTTGGTATCAAATGGTAATGTAGTGTTGCAATCTCTTAGTAGCACTGTTGTAATGAGCACTGTTACCCACACTGTGCTACATAAATAAAATGTGTAGGAATATCTGTATATGACTGTTGTAATCACAAGAGTTCATATTGTACAACTGAGTGAGACTTAGACAGAAAACAGTGAAAAGATAGACAACATAATCCAAATAGCACACTCAACTGAGACATGAACTGTTGCATTTTTAGCATACAAAGCCATGGTTCGAATCCTGGGAGTGGTAGTAAGCTGTATGCAGAATCATACCCCACAACTGTACAGATATGTCCAGAATGTCCAGTTAATTGGCCTATATCCACTGCCTAACACTCTGTCCCCCTGGAAAATTAGTAGGATGATCCCAGATGTTTAGGCAGCAAATAATGACATACAACTGATAGTCAGATATCTATAAGAACAAACCTGTCACTATAGCAACTCCTCAAAATGTTATGAGAGTAATAAGCAAAGTATGTCCCATCTCCACCCCCATGTTGTGAAGCTGTGACAAGAGTGTGTGCAGTAACACAGTGAGACACATGTGCATAATAATAATAATGTGAAATCTAGTAATATGTGTGGCAACATTCAGGTAGTGCTAACAAACATTCCCCTCACAGGTCTGTCAGACACGAAAACTGTGCCTAGAAATAAAATACTGAAATCCTGGACTGATACTGTTTACTCTGGTATTGTGTGGCATTGTTAGTGTTGCAGTTGCTCTGAATAATACTGTATTACTCATCACTGTCATTCACACTGTGCTACATGATAAAACTCTCTAAGAAACCCTGTATAAGAGTGTTGTAATTACAAGGTCAGATTGTAAAACCACGGGAGACTTATAGACAGAAATCAGAGAAGAGATGCACAGCAATATCTACACAGCACATTCAACTGTGATGTACACTGTTCTATTTTTATCAGACACAGCCATGGTTTGAATCCTGGGAGTGGTGGTAAGCTGTATGCAGAATCATACACCACAAGTGTACAGAGTTGTCCAGAATGTCCAGTCAAGTGGCCCATAACTGCTAGCTGTTACCCCATCCCCCTGGCATATCAGCGTGCTAATCTCTGACATGTAGGCAGCATTTAATGTCATATAACTGACTGCCAGGTCTGTACATATTTGGAAAGTGTCTATGAAAACAAACCTGTCATTGTACAACTCACCAAAGGTTTATGAGGGCAAAAGTCAAAATATGTCCCAGTTTCACCTGCATGTTGTCAAGACATTCCTAGAGTGTGTGGAATAAGAGATGGACAGGCATGTACATAACACCAACCTGGAATCTGGGAATATGTGTAGAAACAGTTAGGTAATGTTAACAAACAATACCTCCACAGGTATAACAGGTAAGAGCTATATACTGCAGGTAAAACTCAGTTCATGTATATAGCTGTCGCCATCCATACCACTGTCCAAACTAAGGCCATAGGGTAGTGTAATAATACCTGTAAGGTACATATCACTCACTGACTAGGAAAGTAATGAGAACTACAGGGATTCACAAGTTAATTGACATCTCCCCCACCCACCATATCTGCAACAATAAACTAAATACACAGCTCAATCGGTATGTGCTCTATTAAATCTACTGTTGGGACATATGTCCTATTGTTTGATAAATATTTAAATTTGTTGCTATGCGTGTGCCATGTTGAAATACTTCCACATTAGTGGCATGCTGCCATCAATGTACCTGCATGCTGTTGTAATGGCCACTGTGGTTCCATATATGCATGTGTTCTGTTTGCTATGCAACTGTTCCGTATCTGGTGTTTCGGGTTAATGGGAATATTTATGCATGCTGTTATATCTAATCCTGGAATGTTTTGACTATTACTAACCCACATATGTTGTAAAATGGAAACACCATAGCATGTTTGGGAAGGCCAGTCCCAGCAGACCCACCTCACCCACCTCATCTGGCCGTGGACCAGCACGTCTGGGGCCCACCCCAGGATCTCCTCATCCACTGGTCCTGCACCACCTTTGGGTGGATCCGCCTCAGGGGATGGGGCTCACCCCCCCAGGGAGCAGGCCCAGACAGGACACTGCCACCCATCGCCAGTTCCGGGGTCTGGTGCATAGCAAGCTCCGCAGGGAGTTTGGAGATCTGCTACGCCAGCTGGCCATCAGCAGGGAGTTTGAAGATCTGCTACACCAGCTGGCCATCAGTGTGGTGCGACTACAAGGTCAGCTTGCTCCTCCTACTCATCCCTCAGCACAGCCACCTTTGGGGCCATGAAGGTACAGTGGTGACTGCCCCTGGGTGGGGACCACAGTCCCACTGTTTCCACCAGGGGGCTCATGGGCTTCTAACTTCCAAACACCCCTCCCCATCCAAGATGTTTACCCCCCACATGTGTCATATACCATGCCTTATTGCTGTCTTGTATGTCTTGTCTGTTATCCTACCCAACCTACCTCCCCAAATATAGCTACTATCCCTTCCCAACATCCCACTCTCACCTTAAATAAAAAGGGCAGTCTGTTCCCAAAAAAAAATCTCGCCCCATACATAGCTGTTCATTTCGCACACATCTCCACTAGACACATGTAATCTGGTCTAAGTGGCTTCACAACATATTATTGTTGTCCTCACCTCTCTCTCAGGGGTATGTGTGTCCAAATCTACCTCCAAATTAGTGCATATGTACAGCTGTTGCTGTAGAAGAAATGGGCAGCTATGGACCTTCCCTACACCTGTCCTGCACATCCCTAGCTATTTTCCCTACTGTCTTTCCCTCTTTGTGCCTATCAACCCTTTTTCATTTCTTTTAAAGAAATTAGCATGGGGGTAAGTGGGAGTAAGCACTTTTAAGCAGCAGTAAGTGGGTTTAAGCTTGTTTGCGTGGGGTAAGCAATGCCTGCATAGGTTAAGCAATTGAGAAGCTAACTTAGTATAAGAAACTGTAACCAGAAGTTAGCAGTGCTTACCTTCGCTCAAATCCACGCAAACCCACTTACAACTGCTTAAAAGTGTGTTAATCACTCTGTATCCAATGGCCCTTGTTCTGCCCAGTAACAAAATAAACAGCCTTTGCAAGGTTCAAACCCAGGACCGTGCACAACATAGTCAAAGTGATTTACCACTAAGCCATGTCAGATATACATAATCCTGATGTTTTCACAAATATATCATCCAGCACAGTCATTCAACAGTACAAGAAATGTATTTATACATGTAGCTGTATGTGTGTGTGTGTGCGTGTGTGTGTGTGTATATATATATATATATATATATATATATATATATATATATATAATATATATATATATATATATATATATATATATATATATATATAAAATATATATATATATATATATATATATATATATATATATATATATATATATATAAAACACAATACCAATTGTTGCAAGTCCCATACCCAGGACCCTACACAACATGGCCACAAGACGTTAACAGTAATCCATCCCAGCTGTATGATGTCAGGATGGTATCAATAACATATCATGCAGTACAGTCTGGCTACCATAGGGAATATACAAAGTGGAACACACACATAGATATGTATAAAAATATACATATTTAGAGGCTGCACAGCATATTGAACAGCCAATATTCCTACAGTTGCCACCTTTTCATATGGACAGTGTATGAGTCACTCATACAAAAGACAATTGTTGCCTGAAACGTATACCCACAAAGAAGTCAAAGGATATAACACCACACACAGGTTTGCATACATAAGAATGTTTTATTTGTGTACTATTACAGTTGTATATGCCATGCCTTATAGCTGTTAAGATGGTGAAATACATACTAACTGATTAATGCTACTCTCAAGCAGATCATTTTATACAGTAATCTGAAAGCATAACATATGTCGCTGTCCAGGCCAAGGCCTGCAAGTAGTACAACAGTAAAGACAGACTAGGTCAGAGGATAACAATCAATCAACAGTAAGTAATGCAGATGTATAGTCCAGCAGCCTCTAATTACACTCTGTACTCAATCCCTAGGGGGAAAAGACAGCTGACACAATGGAATGTATCTGTTACATAACAATGCATAACTGAAAACATCACAATCACACTGACAAACAGAACAGTCTGTATGGCAGTAAGCACTAGGCCACCAATGTTCCCAAGGTGAAATGTATGGTAATGTACAGCCATATACCTTAAGGCAGCTTACTACCGATATCCCTCACATGTTGTAACAGCCTAGGTTATATATGGTGCATATCCGTCCCCCATAGACTGACTTACAGGGTCATATAACACTGTTACATACACTGACCTCTGGACTGCAGAAGGGCACACATGTTTTGTGCAGCAGAAGCCCACATATAGATGGACCCTACCCCACAATATGTGTGGAGCCACAACAGCACTGGGATGATGTCAGGAATGGCAGCATGACATAATCACAGGCCCCTACATAACCCCTTACTGCATGTCATATGGGCAAAGCCTGGTATGTAGGTGAAGGACAGAGGCCTGAACATAGTCCTATATGTGATATAGTGTTGTCATACACTGAATACGTTATTGGCGTTATGGGATAGTCTACAACATACCCTTAGTTAGGAATATGAAGTCAGAAACACAAATGGATGCAGCCATGTACTGCTAGCACTCAACACACACAATGCCAGTGATATATCTGACAAAAGACCTGTGTGGTGGACAGACAAAACATAACAGGCACACTTCTGGCCATCATGTGGATAGGCACACAGTTGAGAGGTATTCAGACAGACTGCATTCCATGTTAAACTGGTATGTACACACAAACCATGTAACTCTGGTGCTATACAATGCATATAACAACACTACTCACACTGAGTGTAGTTCTGGAACCTTATAGAAATATGTAGCTGGCCTGAGTCTGCAAGTCCTCTGTAAGAGGTATTGCTATCTGCTGTCTGTAACACTGTTGCCCACACACAGGAAGAATGTCCTCCATACAGGAAAGGTAAAGGGAGCACACACACATGATGTAGGGATTTACAGTAGTGGGTTGCCATGACAGTGGTAATTGGAAGTACTACACAGCATGCTGCATGCAGGTAGCAAGTGGAAGACACTGATTGGTGCAGAGGCCATCACCTGATCATGTGCATCACCTACAAAATCCATGATGCAATCTATTCAAAGCAACTCAATCCATTTACTGGAGAGAGACCAAGATAGAGATAGAGAGAGAGGGAGAGAGAGAGAGTGAAAGCCAAAGCCAACAAAAAAACATCCATCCAGCAAACTATCCAGAACAGACATCATTCCCACAACAGGTTTGTGAAGTTTATATGCATGTAACTGAATGTAATACTTGGTGCACAACAATGGGATAGATGATGTGGAATAATTTATATGTGTCATCAGGTGTTGTTGTTGTAATGATGTCCAGCTGAACAACTGCTATGGAGAATAGTGTCTATCCCTCTGAGTAGTGAGCCATACCCGTCAACTCTGCAGATCAGCACTGAATGACAAGATGTAAGCCATCATATTGTGTGTTGTGTAATGGAAAACATGTATATTAGTGTGGCCAATAGCTGCTGGTGGACGTAATGCCATTATGATGGACACGTGGGTTCCAGAGCCGACCACTTGCAGGACACTCAAGGTAACGTGTAATGTAGCATGCAGAAATGCCATAGGTGTGGAATAGGCTTACCTGCAATCTGTCCCTATATATACCCCCCTAATGTTAGGCTGTGTCCATGTGTGGCACCTGTCTTTGTTGTAGCAAGGCAGAACAGTGCAGCTGTGCAGGAAGGAGAGTTAGAGAGACACCTATATGTGTTATATGTGTATGTGTATATATACATATATATATATATATATATATATATATATATATATATATATATATATATATATATATATATATATATATATACACACACATGCATGTATACAGATATACAGACACTGTGTGTATATATATATATATATATATATATATATATATATATATATACACACACACATGCATGTCTACAGATATACAGACACCTATATGTGTTTATATGTGTATGTGTGTGTATATATATATATATATATATATATATATATATATATATATATATATATATATATATATATATATATATATATATGTGTGTGTGTGTGTGTGTGTGTGTCTACATATATAAAAACACACACACATGTATATAAATACATGTCCCCTAGTTTTGCATCACAGTGCTGCATGCTATGTGTAAGCGAACATCACACATATCAATACACACACACACACACACACACACATATATATATATATATATATATATATATATATATATATATATATATGTGTATACAGAACTAAGTGTGTGCTACATGGACAGTTATGTCACATGTAAACCCCATGTTGAGATCACATCGTCCTTGTTTGTGAAGGTGGGATTGGGAATTTGGGGAAGGATAGCAGGTATATTTGTGGAGGTGGGTTGGGTGGAAGATAGAGAAGACAGACTACAGGGGCGGTATATGACACATGTGGTGGGTAAACACCTTGGACGGGGAGTGTTGTCTGTGATATGGAAGCCCCATGAGCCCCCATATGGAAACAATGGGATTAAGGCCCCCACCCATTGCCAGTCACAACATCAGCTTCAGGGCCGTGAAGGTGCCTGGACTGGATGCTGAGCAGGAGGAGCATGTGGACCCTGTGAGTGTGTACTGAAGGCCTCAAGGTACTGTAGCACATCCCTAAAGTCTCTTTGGAGCTCCCTATTTACCAGACCCTGGACCTGACCTCGGATGATAGGCTCATGTCTGTGTGTGCTCCCGGGGGGGGGGGTACACCATCCCCTGAGATGGTTCCACCTGAAAGTAGTGCAGAACAAGTAGATGAGGAGGCCCCAAGGTGGGTCCCACATGTGATGTGGCCTGGTAACATGGCCAGATGAGGTGAGAGAGGTGGTTCTGCTGGCAACTGTTCCCTAAACATGCTATTGTGTCACTGTTATAGAAAATATGTGGGTAGTAATAGTCCACACATTCCTGGATCATGTCCAACAGCATGCATAGATATCCCCAATAACACATAATGACAGATGTACAGCAATCACATAGCAAACAGACCATGTGCATATATGGAACCATAGTGGCTCTTACAATGGCATGCAGGTGACTTTGTCCATAACAGGCCAGGAATGATAGTGTCCCCACAGGGAACATGGCTACAAACACATAGCACAAAGTCCCAATGGTAGGTATTCTGTAGCCATACCTATTGAGTTGGGTGATCAGATTATTGTTGCAGATATGGTGGGGGGGGCAGAGATGTGTATTAAGAACTATAATAACCTTGCTGTATGAGTTGCTCAGACTTGTTTCCATCTTTATGCCTTTCAGGCAGGATGTCACGTGAGAGACTTCCAGCTTATACAGTGGATGAGAATGAGGTCATCATCACACACCTGTTGTGGCACTACCAGGTGTTGTTTGGGAGAACAGCTCATGAGCAGCAGGAGTGGACCGCCCTGTGGAACGATCTTGTCCACAGGGTAAATGATGTCAGCCTGCATAACCACAGTTATGAGCAGATCCAGCATCATTGCACTGACCTACTTTGCAATGCCCATCGGCATGCTGCTGCAGTCAGTTGGGATCACCTCACAACAGGGGGGATTATGCCATCCATCCCTCCTGACACATGTTGAGGAGCTCCTTGCCAGCCTCGGGGCACCTGCCCAGCCGCGCACACAACTGGGGGAGAGTGTAGTGGAGGTGGCTGCTATCCATACACCGGCAGAGGAGCATGCAGGTAAGGCCACATGGCACATCAGTAGACCACTGTTGCATATCCATCCCCATATGTACAGTTTGATCAAGCATATGTGAGATGACATATATATATAGTCTGTTGCTGCATAGTAGTAATAAACAGATGTGCATAAGCTGTAGTATTGTGGGCTTGTACTGTTGATGTACTGTAATGCTACACCCAACCTGTACCAATGCCACAGCTGAGGCTACTGACATCAAATCTCTCACACATTTATGTAGGTCCCTCTGGTATACCTCCAAGGCAGCAGTCTGTAGCTGGTGAGTATGGTTTTTGTTCAAGTTTGTCAATACACCAGTCATGTTATGGCTATGGTATAGTCCATGCACACATTTAACACACCTACCCATATTGCATGCCATACATGTTCACGTATTGTTGCTGTTAACTGCACTGCAACACAGTGGTCACTATGATGGTGTATCTTAAGGGTATATCAGACTCCTGCAATATAACTTACATCCTGTCATTGCAAAATGTGTGCACAGAGATGAACATAATGATGGGACAAATGGCCTACAGTAGAGACATGTGTGAAACATCACCCTTATACAGTGATACACCAGTGTATATACTAGTATTACAATACTATGTCCCATAACCCTTACAACCTGCAATGTGGTCCCAACATGAGCAATGAGTGTGTAATATGGAATTGTAGGTTAGGGCAGCAAATATGGGGAATACATACATTCACAAACACTGGAAGAATATTTGTGCACACACTCCATATAAAATATAGTGGAAGCAACTGTTGAGGTACTGACTGCATGCATTTGTCATTTGTCCAGCAAGTACACATCCCCAATGTCACACAAAGTATTGGTCTGCTGTCCAAGATGTTTGGCCATCAAATGTGCACACTTAACCTGCAACAGAGGCAGCCATAGCTTGCACACATCTTACATTACATGGCATGGGCCCCATACCCAACAGGTAGCACCCATGAGTTGGACATGCAGCCATACCTCACCATTGCATATACCATGGCAAACAGTGCAGACAGTCATGTATGTGGCAAGGATGTATGGGACAGGAATGATGAAGGAAATAAACAGATGGCCATCCAGGACAAATTATGTCACATGTAGCAAAGTGGTCATGCGGACTTCCTAGGAACACGCCACAACACTGAGGGGGTTGCAGGAATGTCTAGCAAGTACTGACTGTGCAGTACCAATGTCAGCAATTGCCTGTTCTCTGCAAACGTGCGGCCTATGGGTTAGGGTAATCAGATGTGACAGTTGTACCACAGAAAACATCAGCTAGGCCTCTCTACATGTAGTGTATGCATAACAGAAGAGGTCCCCAAAAGGCATGCGTTGCAATGTGTATTGGTGTACCAAGACCACGTTGGAAACCTACAGGCAGTATCATGTAAGATACATGTGTTGCACAATCAATGCCTCACCCCACCTCAGGCCCATCACCCCCATCTGTACCATGCCGGTACCAGTGTACAACTGTATGTTTGCCATTCATTAGCTGGAACTAGGCTGTTACATGTGGTGTTCATTGTTTGGGACACTGCAATCTGAGACATGCGTAGGCCATAGTTGTCAAGCATCTGCAAAAAGGTTGAAGGTGGGGAAGGTGTGTCATCATGACACAACAGTGCATTGCAGCAGGGATCCAAAGGATGCTATGAATGGCTCTATCTACACACAGTCAGGGTCAGGAACTGTGGCAGATGTAACCCTGACTCCACAGCAATAGTGACAGCAGTGTGTGAACTCCAAGGGATGTGCACATGAGTTGACCTTGCAATCATGCAGAGTTGAGGGACATGTGTAGGGCAGACTGACCATATACTGGCGAATGCAGATGACCCATGCTAGTATACCCCTGCCAGGAATAGTGACTGCTGTAGTACACATAACAGTAGGTGCAACAAACAGTTACGATAAGGGCGTGCACACGTATGCACCCACAAAGTGTATGCATCTCAATCAGCATCAGCACAACTAACACATTTGTTTGATACTGAATTTGATTAGTACAGGACATATGTCACATATCAGGCTCATGTAATATTAACATATGCAGTAATGTGGTCCCATGGCATATAAAGGAAGAGGGCGTCATATCAATAAGGGTGTGTACACTCCCCATAGTCACGGCAAGGTTTGATGGTTGTCAGTGTAATAGTATTGTATTGGTCATACATGCACCGCCGATGATGACATCTGTAAATCAGACATCAGGCATTCACAAATGTCATCTGTCCACATATCATTCCAGGTATGTGTTGGGCAAACACATAGGGGCTGCGAGCAGCAGAGCAGACATAACTGATACAGTAATGCACATTCAGCAATGGTGTGTGCACCTGTGAGGTATGGTGTACAGTACATGGCAGGGTGCTGAACAGGTGCACAGCAATACTGTGTACATGGGTGCAGTGTTTTCCAGGGGAAGGGGCATCACCTACTAACACAGCCCATGCATCACACACATATGTATACTGTTGCTAGCATGGATTGACTATAGCTGCACTGCATGCTGTTGAGTACCATATGTTATGCATGTTGACAGATGGGTAATGGGAGGACTGTGTGTAATATCTTTGTGCAACCTCTCCTGTAAGTGGGAGTGTGGGGGTTATTTTGTCTGTAAGTGCAATATGGTGGAGTGGAGGGGGGGTTGATGCATGTAGGATATGTGTGTGTATATGTGTGTGTGTGTTTGTGTGTGTCCATATATGCACATGTGTGATTGTGGGGTTGTTCATACGTCACTACTTCCCTTTGGAATTGTGCAGTACATGGACATGGACTGACACATGAGACAGCAGGAATACTTGTCTGATATGTAATCTCAGGACAGCTGATAGTATAATAAGGTCTGTAGCATGGAACATGCATTGGAAGGAAAACTAGAAACCAGGTGTACTGCTAAAATTGCAATCAGCAGAAAAGTGAAAGATTACCCACGTATGCAGCACTACAGATGCATTGGGGAATTAGTAGACAACACCAGTGAGTGTAATCAAATATTACTGTTGTCCACATAATAAGTTGATTGAGCAACAGATCTTGCATCTATTGGGCAATAGTTATGTATGACACTCCAGTACTTGACATTACTGAGTGACCGTAGTAGCCCCTAACATATGGGGACCATGCTCATGATGTTCAGACATACTCAGGGTGAACACTGGATGACAGCAGTGAGTCCTTGTAAAACTGACTCCAATCAAATTAAAGAGGTAATGGAGTAACAGGTCATGTTTTGTGATCACTCGTCTAGGCAATTAGAAGAATGATATGTTAATGTTTGGTATTAATGACTGTAAGTTTCCAAGTGTGATGCAGGATGGGGAACTTACGTGAATAAACTTGGGACAGTCTGTAAACTCAGTGACAGGTAGATATTATGGTGGAATGTCAGGGTGTGTGTGTATGTGTGTGCGTGTGTGTGCGTGTGTGTGCGTGTGTGCATGTATGCGTGTGTGTGTGTGTGTGTGTGTGTGTGTGTGTGTGTGTGTGTATGTGTGCTGTTAAGTAATGACGTACAGATCTTAAAGTGCATTTCTTGTTTTCCCCTCACAGGTGGTGAGGTGGGTCAGGGTCCCTCCTGCATGCAATCTGAAGTTGGTGCCCATACAGACACTGAAAATTATGACAGGTGTGTTGAGGCACAGGCGGGGTTGTCAGAGGCCAAAACTGCACCATTGTTTGACATCCCCTGTTATCCACCCCATCCCCACACACCGTCACAGTGCCTATAAATACCCCATCACCAGTGGCCATAGCAGAGGGACAGTTGGCGGTTGGTGGCAGTGCACAGGACAGTGTGGTATCTATGGCTGCTGTGTCTGGACACAGCAGCCACAGCCAGATGACTGGTAGGGTATCGCATAGGCAGATGTACTGGGGTGCTCGTGGGAGGGCCGCTGGTCATTGTGCTCCTGGGAGAAGTGCCATATCTGGTACCACCAGACACATGTTTTAGACTGTCATGGAAGTGAATGCACGTATGGAATGGTACACCAGACAGGGTCTGAGGCTGCAGTGGACTGCTTTTTCAGCTGTAAGTGACAACATCCATGATCTTGCAGGTGCCCTCCGTGATTATACAGAGGTCATGGATAGACAGTTGGGTGAGATGGTGGGCCTCCGTGGATTGTCTGTGCTAGAGCATATGGTGGGACTGGTGTGATGGTCATGTGGATGTAGGCCAGCAACACCAACATCTAGTGGTCGATGTGGATCTGCAAGGACAACAAGCCGCTCCTGTAGTGGCAGTACCAGCCCCAGCACTGCAGGGCAGAAGCTGTCCACACCACACCACAGCAGGCCATGTGCACGTGGCCCTGGCCAGTCCCAAGAGGGACCTGGTTCCAGCAGACATATGTCACCATCAGGGGAGAGTAGCATATCAAGGCTTGTACCTGGACATGCTTGTGGAACCCCTGGCAGGCACAGTTCTCATGTCCATGGCCAGAGGCTGTGAACTGCACACCCTGACAGGTATAGTCTGCAGCTTTCCAACAAACACCTGTATAGGGCAGCCACATGGCAGAACTGTGTGCATGCATTCCTACACTCAATGCAAATACACCTAGGGCAACCTCATACCTACACACACCACATCACCATGGCCATATCAGTAACTTACACCCCTCACTTACACACATGGTGTCAAACATATGGCCCATCCAACGTACCTGGCAAACCAACAACACACTCTGTGCATATGATGATACCTGAGACACATCCATATCATCCATAACATCGATGCAGGGACAGGCTAATATGGTTGTGATGCACACAGTGACTGTACTACAGTGTACCAATGTACTGCTGTGTAACATGCTGTCAGCAGTAATGTTTAATGCTTACATGTCAGGTAGTGTAGCTGTCCAGCAATGATGTATTATAGCTGTTAGTAACACTAAGTGATGGTGGTCTCCATAATGTTATCCATTAGTGTTGTAGGTGTACATGTGTCAGCAGGAGGATGGTCTGCTGTCATATCTCACAAGGTTTATAGCACTGTGGTGACACCATGGCTGTGCCATATCCTGGGTACAGTTGAACACATAAAAGAGGCCAGCACCAGAACAGATGCACCTAGTAAGAACTTTATTTAGAAAACCCAATCAATCAAACCGGTTTCAGCACAAAGCCTTCATCAGTGATGACAAAAAGCAAATAATGATCCATTTATATACCCTGACTGAACCTGTCTTCCTGTGATGTCATATCCTCAGCATTGTATCCCTCTACAATTTGTCATTAAGTTCCGGTGTAAATAATCCACCTAACTTAATAATCCACTTTTTTTTTTTGATTAAGAACAGAGTGCCAACCAATCTTACATCTTCTGCCCCCAATATCCTATCTATAACCATAAAGCTAAATCTAGCAGATGAATGAGATTGACAATGTCTGTATAGTGCATTTGTTATTCATTTATTGTGAATATCACTTAAATGTTCTGATATTCTTAAACGTAGGGGACTAGACATCTGTCCTACATAAAATGAAGAGCAAAAACAACTTGCTAAATAGATGACCCAATCTGATCCACAATTGGCATAAAAGTTGATGTCATATATTTGCCCTGTGTTCCTACTGTTTTGATTTATACATATATTTGCAAAAAGAGCAGTGTCCACATGGGAATGACCCTTCTAACCTGTCATCTATAATTGTTAACTGTTGATCAGAGTCTCTGCTCACATGAGTGTGTTTAAAATGTGAAAAGTAAGAGCCGAGTGTTCTCCCTCTATGAAAAGAGAACTGACATCTCTCAGGTGAGAAATGACATAATTCATCATGTGTCATAAGTATATTCCAATGCTACCTTATCACATCCCGTAATAAATTGACATTTCTACCATATGTTGTCACTAATCTCAAAGTGTCTACTCCCATTTGATCATCCCTCTGTTTATATGTTAACAAATTGGCTCTTGGTTGCTTGGAAGCCTATTCTCTTGCAGTAAAAATGTCCCCCATCCTATAACCTCTGTCAAGAAACCTGCATGTAGGATCCTGCTTAGATGTATCAAAATCTTCCTCAGTGGAACAAATCCTTCTAGTTCATAAAAATTGGATTTTGGAATATTTCTGATTGTGTGGGTGGGGTGAAGTCTGGAAGCAAACAGTAAACTGTTGTACTGTGGGTATTTTCTATATACCACAATTCGCAGCATATTGTCAGGTTGTCTCAAAATTTTGACATCCAAATAGTTAATTTCTTCATAACTGTAAGTGAAGAAAAACTCAATACCCCATTTGTTGTCATTTAGATGCTGTTTGAATTCCTGTAAATATTATGTATCCCCACGCCACACCAACCAGCAATAGTCCAAAAATCTTCTCCAGATGTTAATTTCTGGCAGATAAATGTTATGGGTGTCATTATAAATTAACTCTTCTTCTATAAAACCCATGAAGAGATCAGCACAAATTGGGGCAAAAGATGCCCCCACTGCTGTACCCTGGGTTTGGCAATAGCATTCAACCTGAAAATAAAAAACATTTTTTGTGAGGACATGTTCTGCCATACATATTGAGAGTGTGTTAAAACCTGGTGGATATAAATTTGCTCTGTTAAACCAATAATCTAGGGCCTGCAACCCTGCCCAGTGTGGTATGCTGGTATATAATGACTTCACATCAAAAGTACACAAGAGCCAGCTGGATTCAAGTTGGGAGTCAGACACAATTTGTAAAAATTCAGTTGTATCTTTAATTCTGGCCTGGATAAGAGATAGGAGAGGCTGCAAATATTGAGTCAAGAATATTGACAATGGTTCAGTGAGAGAATCAATTCCTGAGATGATAGGACTACCTAGAGGCTTGTCTAGGCTCTTACAAATTTTTGGCAAAAGGTATAGGTATTGTTTACCAGGATCCCTCACCATAAGATGTCATGTGGCAGATTGGCTGATAATACCCTCCTCCGCTGCTGTCTGTAAGAACATGTCTATTTCTTTTTTTAAAATTGGGTGTAGGGTCAACTGGCATACGCATGTAATGCCGGGGGTTAGCTAATTGTCTATTTTCCTCAGCCCAATTATAATTGGTATCCATGACCACCACTGCCCCACCTTTGTCAGCTGGAAGGATGGTAATGTCAGAGTTATTTTGAAGCTCCTTAAGAGCCCTCTGTTCATCCTTTGATAAATTCTGTCTCAACATTTGTGTGGTACATAATTTAAAATGTAAAGCCTTAAGAATTGCCTGTTGGAAAATTGCCACATTTGTATTCATAGGTAGGAAAAGCTGGACTTCTGAAATTTAAAGTCAGTGGACCTTTATGAGTCTTCACTGGAACCAAAAAATATTTTTAAATTAAGTTTTCTACAAAAAGCTAACACATCTGTAACAAATACATTTTCATCAACACAGAAACCAGGAACATAGTTTAGTCCTTTATTAAGGAGTTGCTTCTGCTCCAAAGATAAAACATATGATGCAATGTTATGAATATTCTGGTATTCATTATTTTCTTCATTAGTGATTGAAGTAGACTCTCTTTAGTGTTTATGCTTAAGTTTCTGCCCACCCCTATGTTTGTTTCTTCTAAAGGGTGGTCATGACTGCATTGTTTCTTGGCTTCGGGGGACTCCCTAACAATAACACTTTCAGTATCTGTAGCAGAGGATTCATCCCCTGAGGTGCTATGTCCAGAACTAGATTTTTTCAAAATGAATTGGGGCCTTTTCTTACGTTGAGTAAACCCTGATCTATTAACTTGAGAAAATCTAACATTTTTCTGAGACTCGAAGCGTTTTCCCCTTTCATAATCTTCCAAATCACTTGTAAATTTACATAATTTTTTCTCCTTGATTTGTTTTTCAAAAACCAAAAGATTCTTGGAGAGCCTACTCAGACAGCTGGCATAGTGTGGCTGCCTCTCATAAATTTTAACCTCCTCACATATCCGTTTAACATCACAGATATTATTTCTATAATACACTCGTAATATGATGTCAAAATATTGGCAAAAGAAATAGAGGCATTTTGCTGGGCGATAATCCACTCCTTAGTTAGAGTCGCATCCAATTTACCAACCAGAGGCTGAATCTTAACCCTCAGTCCTCTGGGGGTAATATTCTTACTCTGATATGCCTTGAACAGTTTAAGGTGCCATATAGTGGTACTTCCCCAGCTTATTGAACAGTAAATTACAGCCATCAATAGGATCAATATTTCCTTTCTCTGTCGTTCCATCATCAGAACCTTTTGAACCATTATATAGTGGCCCTGTTTTTTTTATGCTATTAGGCTAAGCCGACTCAATTTAGAGACTATCATAGATCCTATGGTTTTCATTTTCCAGCATACCAGTCCCGTACAGTTGGGTATATATGCGAACATTGTTTGTTTTTCATGAACCATTTGTCTCTTGGGGGGCTTCTTGAATGGTTGGTGGGTGTGGCTGGCTGATCATACATTTCTTTTGGGGGCCTGCTATATATGCCTTGAGGGGTTTTGGGTTTCAAGAATTTTGGAGACCTGGCTTGACAGTACTTGGTTGAACAACCATAACAGCTTATTGTCATGGATCTTAATACAATACAACAAGGTCAATGTGCAGATAAGAATGACATCCAGGTTTTTGGTTTAAAAGGTTCTGATGATGGAACGATGGAGAAAGGAATTATTGATCTTATTGATGGCTGTAATTTACTGTTCAATAAGCTGGGGACCAATATATGGCACCTTAAATTGTTCAAGGCATATTAGAGTAAGAATATTACCCCCAGAGGACTGAGGGTGAAGATTCAGCCTCTGGTTGGTAAACTGGATGAGACTCTAACTAAGGAGTGGAGTATGGCCCAGCAAAATGCCTCCATTTCTTTTGTCAATATTTTGACATCATATACGAGCGCATTATAGAAGATAATATCCGTGATGTTAAACGGATATGTGAGAAGGTTAACATTTATGAGGGGGAGCCACACAGTCCCAGCTGTCTGAGTAGGCTCTCCAGGGATCTTTTGGTTTTTGAAAACCAAATCAAGGAGAAAAAATTACGTAAATTTACAAGGGATTTGGAAGATTATGAAAGGGGCAAACCCTTTGAGTCTCAGAAAAATGTTAGATTTTCTCAAGTTAATAGATAAGGGTTTACTCAACATAAGAAAAGGCCCCGATCCATTTTGAAAAAAATCTAGTTCTGGACATAGCACCTCAGGGGATGAATCCTCTGCTACAGATACTAAAGGTGCTATTGTTAGGGAGTACGCTGAAGCCAAGAAACAACACAGTCATGACCACCCTTTAAAAGAAACAAACATAGGGGTGGGCAGAAACTTAAGCATAAACACTGCAGAGAGTCTACTTTAATCACTAGTGAAGTGAATAATGAATACCAGAATATTCATAACATTTCATCATATGTTTTATCTTTGGAGCAGAAGCAACTCATTAATAAAGTAATAAATTATGTTCCTGGTTTCTGTGTTAATGAAAATGTATTTGTTACATATGTGTTAGCTTTTTGTAGAAAACTTAATTTAAAAATCTTTTTTTGGTTCCAGGAAAGACTCACAAAGGTCCACTGACTTTAAATTTCAGAAGTCCAGCTTTACCCCACATATGAATAAAAATGTGGCAATTTTCCAACAGGCAGTTCTTAAGGATTTACATTTTAAATTATGTACCACACAAATGTTGAGACACAATTTATCTAAGGATGAACAGCGGGCTCTTAAGGAGCTTCAAAATAACTCTGACATTACCATCCTTCTGGCTGACAAGGGTGGAGCAGTGGTGGTCATGGATTCCAATTATTATTGGGCTGAGGGAAATAGACAGTTAGCTAACCACCAGTCTTACATGCATATGCCAGTTGACCCTACACCCATTTTTAAAAAAAAATAGACATGTTCTTACAGACAGCAGCAGAGGAGGGTATTATCAACCAATCTGCCACATCACATCTTATGGTGCGGGATCCTGGTAAATAAAACCTATACCTTTTGCCAAAAATTCATAAGAGCCTAGACAAATCTCCAGGTAGGCCTATAGTCACAAGAATTGGTTCTCTCACTGAACCATTGTCAGTATTCTTGACTCAGTATTTGCAGCCACTGCTATCTCTTATCTGGGCCAGAATTAAAGATACAACTGAATTTTTACAAATTGTGTCTGACTCCCAACTTGAATCCAGCTGGCTCTTGTGTACTTTTGATGTGAAATCATTATATTCCATCATACCACACTGGGCTGGGTTGCAGGCCCTAGATTATTGGTTAAATGGCAAATTTGTATCCACCAGGTTTTAACACACTCTTAATATATATGGCAGAATATGTCCTCACGAAAAATGTTTTTTTATTTTCAGGATGAATGGGATTGGCAAACTCAGGATACAGTAATGGGGGCATCTTTTGCCCCCATTTATGCCGATCTCTTTATGGGTTTTATAGAAGAAGAGTTGATTTATAATGACACTCATAACATTTATCTGCCAGAAATCGACATCTGGAGAAATTTTTGGGCAATTGCTGGTTGGTGTGGCATGGGGATACAGAATATTTACAGGAATTCAAACAGTATCTAAATGACAACAAATGGGGTATTGAGTTTTTCCTCACTTACAGTTATGAAGAAATTAACTATTTGGATGCCAACATTTTGAGACAACCTGACAATACGCTACGAACTGTGGTGTATAGAAAATACCCACAATACAACAGTTTACTGTCTGCTTCCAGTCTATATCCCACCCATACAATCAAGAATATTCCAAAATCTCAATTTTTACAAATTAGAAGGATTTGTTCCACTGAGGAAGATGTTGATACCTCTAAGCAGGATCTTACACAAAGGTTTCTTGACAGAGGTTATAGGATGGGGACATTGTTATTGCAAGAGAATAGGCTTCCAAGCAACCAAGAGCTAATTTGTTAAAATATAAACAGAGGGATGATCAAGTGGGAGCAGTCACTTTGAGATTAGTGACAACATATGGTAGAAATGTCAATTTATTATGGGACGTGATAAGGAAGCATTGGAATATACTTATGACACATGACGAATTAAGTCATTTCTTACCTGAGAGATGACAGTTCTCTTTTCGTAGAGGGAGAACACTAGGCTCTTACTTTTCACATTTTAAACACCCTCATGTGAGCAGAGACTCTGATCAACAGTTAACAATTATAGATGACAGGTTAGAAGGGTCATTCCCATGTGGACACTGCTCTTTTTGCAAACATATGTATAAATCAAAACAGTTTTCTAGTAGGAACACTGGGCAAATATATGACATCAACTTTTATGCCAATTGTGGATCAGATTGAATCATCTATTTGGCAAGTTGTTTTTGCTCTTCATTTTATGTAGGACAAACTTCTAGGCCCCTACGTTTAAGAATATCAGAACATTTAAGTGATATTCACAATAAATGAGTAACAAATGCACTATACAGACATTGTCAATCTCATTCATCTGCTAGATTTAGCTTTATGGTTATAGATAGGATATTGGGGGACAGAAGATTTAAGATTGGTTGGCACTCTGTTCTTAATCAAAAAGAAAAAAGTGGATTATTAAGTTAGGTGGATTATTTACACCGGGGCTTAATGACAAATTGTAGAGGGATACAATGTTTAGGATATGACATCACAGGAAGACAGGTTCAGTCAGGGTATATAAATGGATCATTATTTGCTTTTTGTCATCACTGATGAAGGCTTTAAGCTGAAACCAGTTTGATTGATTGGGTTTTCTGAATAAAGTTCTTACTAGGTGCATGTGTTCTGGTGCTGGCCTCTTTTTTGTATTTTGCATTTAGTGTTTGGCCGGTTGCACCTGCCGTACTTGCAAGCTACTTTTTTCTACAGTTGAACACATGTCACAGGTCTGTATAACAGTTACTGCCTGTGCCACATGGACAGATGACCCCCTGAGACATGTAGTAGATCCCTCCACGTACACGCACACTGTTACCTGGCAACACTGGGACTAGACCCCTACCTTGGTATGTAATGCTACTGATGTGCATGGCTTTAATTGCACACACCACACAGCGTTTAGGATGAGGTGTGTTCCAGGTTACATGTTACATGCAGAACATCCCCAGACATGTACAGTATGGTAATGCGGGATGTAATGGTTGTATAAGGACAATACATAGTGTGACATACCATCATATACACATTAACAAACACATAACAGTCAGACACACATCCGAGACACCTGGACCTATCAGTGCTTACTAACTTGTCAGTGTGTCCAATGTGTTACAGGTAGGCTGCACACAGCACATGCATAACTGGGCTGGATAGTGTTATCAGTTACCTGTATGGTTGATGATGACAGTGGTCACCATACAGTGGTACATGAGACATGTACCCAGGGTACCATGGTGTATTGACAGTATACCCAGCACCCACACCCCACTGTGGATATTGTACACACTGGAACCCATGATAACACTCTGACATCCCCACCATCACACATTAACCAGGACTGCAATACAACCCCTTGTCCATTCCACGAATGCTATGACAGGGATATGCATCTAATGTACATGCCACAGGCACAGTATGGTGATGCATTGTCATGCCTCTCCTATGGGCAGCAACATCACTATCCCTAATACTGTGTGGCAATGCATATTGTAATAGGAGTATGTGGCCTTGTAATGCTGTACCCTACATATATACACACACAAGCACTCATACACACTTGCCAGAACTCAGTGGGTATCCCATGCCTATCAACCCATTTGTACAACAGTGTTGTGCTGGTACGGCAAGGCCCAGGTAGTACTTAGGGAGAGGAGCGTAGCAAGGTACATGTAATGACCAGTACAGCAGCAGCAGCCACATCTAACTATGGCAATGGGTGTTGCGGTGGGTGTGAAGGGCCTCAGGGTATTCCCAACTACAGGTGTACTAACACATAGACACTGATATCCTCAGTAATGCACACATACACATTTGTCAGTACTGGGGTACATCAGTGCAGGTGTTCATAGGTGTGTACCTGGCTATTGTCCATGCAGAGATGGGAAGTGTAGGGGATGTGTGTACAGTGGCATCATGCCACCTGCCATGTGCCAGCAGGCAGTGCCAGCAAGCAATCTATCTACAGACACCACTGTGGTGACCCTCAGGGTGAGAATGACATGCATCAGCCAATCCTCTGGGTGCCTCCTGCAAATGGCCATTGAGGTACTCCAGTTGACATGTATGCAACATGTATTACATAACATGGTTAGTGTCTGTCTTGGAGACCTATACCCAAGCATGTTCTGTTGACTGTGGTAGTGTAGTGTAGTGGAGGTATCCATGGCATGTGCTGCGTACAGGGTATTGTGCCCTATCTGTGCCAGTTATAACACAGCTGGGTAGACATCAGTGTCAGTAAAGCATAGGTTGCCTGTACGTATCAAAGCTGGATACCCGATATCTGTACATCTGTACAGGGACTGACAGACATCAGCTCACCAACTAGCTATGCAGTAGGATGGATGTGTTGACAGATAGACGTCTGACACTGATAGGTGTGCCATTACTACATGATGGCAGCCCTCACTGACATGTGCTATACAGACAGTAGTCTACAGTTAATTTCCACATGTCAGATCATTATTCAGTAGGAAATATATAATGTGACACAGCTAACACACCAGGAATATGACAGTGAGGATTCGGAGTCCATCTATGCATGCAGGGGTGTTTGCTGCCAGTACTATAATTAGCAATCTACTCTTGCTTGGGAAATCACTGTCTCAACAGTAGTAACGTCATGATACACTACATGTCAGTGTGACTGCACATAACCTGGGATACTTCCCTTGTATGTAACACATTCACATGGATAAGTGTTGTACAGGTCATATATAATCAAGTGTCCCAGATAGGAGACTCACACCCCTTGCTACTGTAATGACAGTACACAGACACATGTTATGTACATGGCATTACATACACTTATTACAGATGTCATTACCCTGCTATGTTATCAGACTGGGATGTGAGCACTGGTTACCAGGGCTGAGCCATGCTTAGGAGGTGTCAGCATTGCTGCAATATAGCAGCTAAGCACATTTGCGCATTGGTAAGCGAAGCCTTGCCCAGCAACAAAATAAACAGCCCTTGCAGGCCTTGAACCCAGGACCCTGTACACTAAACTCACAACAGTTAACCACTATA